>NC_134404.1:56365656-56663195 GCF_038048845.1 Mixophyes fleayi | reverse complement strand
TTGGCTGTATTATACCTGTGCTGTGTTATAGTAATATCATGTCCTGGCTGTATTATACCTGTGCTGTGTTATAGTAATATCATGTCCTGGCTGTATTATACCTGTTCTGTGTTATAGTAATATCATGTCCTGGCTGTATTATACCTGTGCTGTGTTATAGTAATATCATGTCCTGGCTGTATTATACCTGTGCTGTGTTATAGTAATATCATGTCCTGGCTGTATTATACCTGTGCTGTGTTATAGTAATATCATGTCCTGGCTGTATTATACCTGTGCTGTGTTATAGTAATATCATGTCCTGGCTGTATTATACCTGTGCTGTGTTATAGTAATATCATGTCCTGGCTGTATTATACCTGTGCTGTGACATACACAGTAATATCATGTCCTGGCTGTATTATACCTGTGCTGTGACATACACAGTAATATCATGTCCTGGCTGTATTATACCTGTTGCTGTGACATACATAGTGATATCATGTCCTGGCTATATTATACCTGTGCTGTGACATACATAGTGATATCATGTCCTGGCTGTATTATACCTGTGCTGTGTTATAGTAATATCATGTCCTGGATGTATTATACCTGTGCTGTGACATACACAGTAATATCATGTCCTGGCTGTATTATACCTGTGCTGTGACATACATAGTGATATCATGTCCTGGCTATATTATACCTGTGCTGTGACATACATAGTGATATCATGTCCTGGCTGTATTATACCTGTGCTGTGTTATAGTAATATCATGTCCTGGCTGTATTATACCTGTGCTGTGTTATAGTAATATCATGTCCTGGATGTATTATACCTGTGCTGTGACATACATAGTGATATCATGTCCTGGCTGTATTATACCTGTGCTGTGACATACATAGTAATATCATGTCCTGGCTGTATTATACCTGTGCTGTGACATACATAGTAATATCATGTCCTGACTGTATTATACCTGTGCTGTGACATACACAGTAATATCATGTCCTGGCTGTATTATACCTGTGCTGTGACATACACAGTAATTTCATGTCCTGGCTGTATTATACCTGTGCTGTGTTATAGTAATATCATGTCCTGGCTGTATTATACCTGTGCTGTGTTATAGTAATATCATGTCCTGGCTGCATTATACCTGTGCTGTGTTATAGTAATATCATGTCCTGGATGTATTATACCTGTGCTGTGACATACACAGTAATATCATGTCCTGGCTGTATTATACCTGTGCTGTGACATACATAGTGATATGTCCTGGCTGTATTATACCTGTGCTGTGATATACATAGTAATATCATGTCCTGGCTGTATTATACCTGTGCTGTGATATACATAGTAATATCATGTCCTGGCTGTATTATACCTGTGCTGTGTTATAGTAATATCATGTCCTGGCTGTATTATACCTGTGCTGTGTTATAGTAATATCATGTCCTGGCTGTATTATACCTGTGCTGTGATATACATAGTAATATCATGTCCTGGCTGTATTATACCTGTGCTGTGACATACACAGTAATATCATGTCCTGGCTGTATTATACCTGTGCTGTGACATACACAGTAATATCATGTCCTGGCTGTATTATACCTGTGCTGTGATATACATAGTAATATAATGTCCTGGCTGTATTATACCTGTGCTGTGACATACATAGTAATATCATGTCCTGACTGTATTATACCTGTGCTGTGACATACACAGTAATATCATGTCCTGGCTGTATTATACCTGTGCTGTGACATACACAGTAATATCATGTCCTGGCTGTATTATACCTGTGCTGTGACATACACAGTAATATCATGTCCTGGCTGTATTATACCTGTGCTGTGACATACACAGTAATATCATGTCCTGGCTGTATTATACCTGTGCTGTGACATACACAGTAATATCATGTCCTGGCTGTATTATACCTGTGCTGTGTTCTAGTAATATCATGTCCTGGCTGTATTATACCTGTGCTGTGATATACATAGTAATATCATGTCCTGGCTGTATTATACCTGTGCTGTGTTATAGTAATATCATGTCCTGGCTGTATTATACCTGTGCTGTGTTATAGTAATATCATGTCCTGGCTGTATTATACCTGTGCTATGACATACACAGTAATATCATGTCCTGGCTGTATTATACCTGTGCTGTGACATACATAGTGATATGTCCTGGCTGTATTATACCTGTGCTGTGTTCTAGTAATATCATGTCCTGGCTGTATTATACCTGTGCTGTGTTATAGTAATATCATGTCCTGGCTGTATTATTCCTGTGCTGTGTTATAGTAATATCATGTCCTGGATGTATTATACCTGTGCTGTGACATACACAGTAATATCATGTCCTGGCTGTATTATACCTGTGCTGTGACATACATAGTAATATGTCCTGGCTGTATTATACCTGTGCTGTGACATACACAGTAATATCATGTCCTGGCTGTATTATACCTGTGCGCTGACATACACACTAATATCATGTCCTGGCTGTATTATACCTGTGCTGTGATATAGTAATATCATGTCCTGGCTGTATTATACATGTGCTGTGATATAATAATATCATGTCCTGGCTGTATTATACCTGTGCTGTGACATACACAGTAATATCATGTTCTGGCTGTATTATACCTGTGCTCTTACATACACACTAATATCATGTCCTGGCTGTATTATACCTGTTCTGTGACATACATAGTAATATCATGTCCTGGCTGTATTATACCTGTGCTGTGACATACATAGTAATATCATGTCCTGGCTGTATTATACCTGTGCTGTGACATACATAGTAATATCATGTCCTGGCTGTATTATACCTGTGCTGTGACATAAATAGTAATATCATGTCCTGGCTGTATTATACCTGTGCTGTGATATAGTAATATCATGTCCTGGCTGTATTATACCTGTGCTGTGACATACACAGTAATATCATGTCCTGGCTGTATTATACCGGTGCTGCCTGTGATATAGTAATATCATGTCCTGGCTGTATTATACCTGTGCTGTGACATACACAGTAATATCATGTCCTGGCTGTATTATACCTGTGCTGTGACATACACAGTAATATCATGTCCTGGCTGTATTATACCTGTGCTGTTACATACATAGTAATATCATGTCCTGGCTGTATTATACCTGTGCTGTGATATACATAGTAATATCATGTCCTGGCTGTATTATACCTGTGCTGTGTTATAGTAATATCATATCCTGGCTGTATTATACCTGTGCTGTGACATACACAGTAATATCATGTCCTGACTGTATTATACCTGTGCTGTGTTATAGTAATATCATGTCCTGGCTGTATTATACCTGTGCTGTGATATACATAGTAATATCATGTCCTGGCTGTATTATACCTGTGCTGTATTATAGTAATATCATGTCCTGGCTGTATTATACCTGTGCTGTGACATACACAGTAATATCATGTCCTGGCTGTATTATACCTGTGCTGTGATATACATAGTAATATCATGTCCTGGCTGTATTATACCTGTGCTGTGATATACATAGTAATATCATGTCCTGGCTGTATTATACCTGTGCTGTGATATACATAGTAATATCATGTCCTGGCTGTATTATACCTGTGCTGTGACATACACAGTAATATCATGTCCTGGCTGTATTATACCTGTGCTGTGATATACATAGTAATATAATGTCCTGGCTGTATTATACCTGTGCTGTGACATGCATAGTAATATCATGTCCTGACTGTATTATACCTGTGCTGTGACATACACAGTAATATCATGTCCTGGCTGTATTATACCTGTGCTGTGACATACACAGTAATATCATGTCCTGGCTGTATTATACCTGTGCTGTGACATACATAGTAATATCATGTCCTGGCTGTATTATACCTGTGCTGTGTTCTAGTAATATCATGTCCTGGCTGTATTATACCTGTGCTGTGACATACATAGTGATATGTCCTGGCTGTATTACACCTGTGCTCTGACATACACAGTAATATCATGTCCTGGCTGTATTATACCTGTGCGCTGACATACACAGTAATATCATGTCCTGGCTGTATTATACCTGTGCTGTGACATACACAGTAATATCATGTCCTGGCTGTATTATACCTGTGCTGTGACATACATAGTAATATGTCCTGGCTGTATTATACCTGTGCTGTGACATAAATAGTAATATCATGTCCTGGCTGTATTATACCTGTGCTCTGACATACACAGTAATATCATGTCCTGGCTGTATTATACATGTGCTGTGATATAGTAATATCATGTCCTGGCTGTATTATACCTGTGCTGTGATATAGTAATATCATGTCCTGGCTGTATTATACCTGTGCTGTGACATACACAGTAATATCATGTCCTGGCTGTATTATACCTGTGCTGTTACATACATAGTAATATCATGTCCTGGCTGTATTATACCTGTGCTGTGATATAGTAATATCATGTCCTGGCTGTATTATACCTGTGCTGTGACATACATAGTAATACCATGACCTGGCTGTATTATACCTGTGCTCTGATATACATAGTAATATCATGTCCTGGCTGTATTATACCTGTGCTGTGACATACACAGTAATATCATGTCCTGGCTGTATTATACCTGTGCTCTGACATACACAGTAATATCATGTCCTGGCTGTATTATACCTGTGCTGTGACATACACAGTAATATCATGTCCTGGCTGTGTTATACCTGTGCTGTGACATACACAGTAATATCATGTCCTGGCTGTGTTATACCTGTGCTGTGACACACACAGTAATATCATGTCCTGGCTGTATTATACCTGTGCTCTGACATACACAGTAATATCATATCCTGGCTGTATTATACCTGTGCTCTGACATACACACTAATATCATGTCCTAGCTGTATTATACCTGTTCTGTGACATACATAATAATATCATGTCCTGGCTGTATTATACCTGTGCTGTGACATACATAGTAATATCATGTCCTAGCTGTATTATACCTGTGCTGTGACATACATAGTAATATGTCCTGGCTGTATTATACCTGTGCTGTGATATACATAGTAATATCATGTCCTGGCTGTATTATACCTGTGCTCTGACATACACAGTAATATCATGTCCTGGCTGTATTATACCTGTGCTCTGACATATACACAGTAATATCATGTCCTGGCTGTATTATACCTGTGCTGTGATATACATAGTAATATCATGTCCTGGCTGTATTATACCTGTGCTCTGACATACACAGTAATATCATGTCCTGCCTGTATTATACCTTTGCTGTGACATACACAGTAATATCATGTCCTGGCTGTATTATACCTGTGCTGTGATATAGTAATATCATGCCCTGGCTGTATTTTACCTGTGCTGTGACATACACAGTAATATCATGTCCTGGCTGTATTATACCTGTGCTGTTACATACGTAGTAATATCATGTCCTGGCTGTATTATACCTGTGCTGTGCTATAGTAATATCATGTCCTGGCTGTATTATACCTGTGCTGTGACATACACAGTAATATCATGTCCTGGCTGTATTATACCTGTGCTGTGACATACACAGTAATATCATGTCCTGGCTGTATTATACCTGTGCTCTGACATACACAGTAATATCATGTCCTGGCTGTATTATACATGTGCTGTGATATAGTAATATCATGTCCTGGCTGTATTATACCTTTGCTGTGACATACACAGTAATATCATGTCCTGGCTGTATTATACCTGTGCTGTGATATAGTAATATCTTGCCCTGGCTGTATTATACCTGTGCTGTGACATACACAGTAATATCATATCATGTCCTGGCTGTATTATACCTGTGCTGTTACATACATAGTAATATCATGTCCTGGCTGTATTATACCTGTGCTGTGACATACACAGTAATATCATGTCCTGCCTGTATTATACCTGTGCTGTGACATACACAGTATTATCATGTCCTGGCTGTGTTATACCTGTGCTGTTACATACATAGTAATATCATGTCCTGGCTATGTTATACCTGTGCTGTGACATACATAGTAATACCATGACCTGGCTGTATTATACCTGTGCTCTGACATACATAGTAATATCATGTCCTGGCTGTATTATACCTGTGCTGTGACATACACACTAATATCATGTCCTGGCTGTATAATACCTGTTCTGTGACTTACATAGTAATATCATGTCCTGGCTGTATTATACCTGTGCTGTGACATACATAGTAATATGTCCTGGCTGTATTATACCTGTGCTGTGACATACACACTAATATCATGTCCTGGCTGTATAATACCTGTTCTGTGACATACATAGTAATATCATGTCCTGGCTGATTTATACCTGTTCTGTGACATACATAGTAATATGTCCTGGCTGTATTATACCTGTGCTGTGACATACATAGTAATATCATGTCCTGGCTGTATTATACCTGTTCTGTGACATACATAGTAATATGTCCTGGCTGTATTATACCTGTGCTCTGACATACACAGTAATATCATGTCCTGGCTGTATTATACCTGTGCTGTGACATACATAGTAATATGTCCTGGCTGTATTATACCTGTGCTCTGACATACACAGTAATATCATGTCCTGGCTGTATTATACCTGTGCTCTGACATACACAGTAATATCATGTCCTGGCTGTATTATACCTGTGCTCTGACATACACAGTAATATCATGTCCTGGCTGTATTATACCTGTGCTGTGTTATAGTAATATCATGTCCTGGCTGTATTATACATGTGATGTGATATAGTAATATCATGTCCTGGCTGTATTATACCTGTTCTGTGACATGCATAGTAATATCATGTCCTGGCTGTGTTATACCTGTGCTGTGACATACACAGCATTGTTCCCTTTAGATTGTTCGCTCCTTTGAGCAGGGCTCTCCTACCTTCTGTTTCCATCACTTTTAACTGCGCTCTCCAGCTACTCAGCTCACCTCCTCTCAGTCCCTCTGCCCTCTGTCTCCTCTCGCTTCTCTCCGCTCCCCTCAGTGACTCTCAGCCTGTCATCCGTGCCCACCCTCTTGGGCCATAGTTACCTGCCTGTACTCACTTTTCCCCTCCCTCCCTCTCTTTCATGCTGTGCCTGAGCCCCCAGAGTTATAGTGCTTACTGTTACTTGTACTGTGCTGTTTCACCTTGTACTGTGCCATTGTTTGTCCTTGTACGGCGCTACGGATACTTTGTGGCGCCCTATAAATAAAAATTAATAATAATAATAATACATAGTAATATCATGTCCTGGCTGTATTATACCTGTGCTCTGACATACACAGTAATATCATGTCCTGGCTGTATTATACATGTGCTGTGATATAGTAATTTCATGTCCTGGCTGCATTACACCTGTGCTCTGACATACATAGTAATATCATTTCCTTGCTGCATTATGCCTATACTCTGTCATATATAGTACATACTTGCCAACTCCCGGAAAAGGGGGGGCGTGATGGAGTAATTTGCATTGCGGGGGCGGGGCCAAAATGACGCGATTGGCCCCGTCCCACCCTGTCCCGGCCTCCAAAATGGCGTGATTCAACGTGAATAGCGTCAAATGACGCGATTTTCGGTGATATCCGGGAGAAATGCCAGCTCGCCCGGGAGATTGACCCGAATTTCGGGAGTCTCCCGGACTTTCCGGGATAGTTGGCAAGTATGATATAGTAATATCCCTTGCTGCATTAATCATAATCATCTATTTATTTACATTACACCTGTGCTCTGACATACATGGTATTATCATTTGCTTGCTACTGGGCAGACTTTTACAAACGTTAGATAAGACTGTGTTATGCTGTATCAGTAACGGATCCATGGGGGGGGGGGGGGGCGATTGGGGCGATTGCCCCTCCTACCAGGGGCTTGCTGCCAACAGCTGCACTCTGTGCAGGTCCGTTCAGCAGTGACAGTGTGCTGCCCGGCTGCTCTGATTGTGTTTTAAACACAATCAGAGCAGCGGGGCAGCACACTGTCACTGCCGAGCGGACCTGCACATACTGTGCAGCCGTCGGCAGCCTTAGAAGTAGGAAGGGGGGCGGGGCCTAAATCGCCCCCCCTACATCGCCCCGGGTATAGCAATTTCCTAGATCCGCCCCTGTGCTGTATACTGCCTTTTGTTTCATTGCAGATCGATATTTTCCATTTTCCATCTCCAGGTATGTCTCTGGCACTATTTCCTTTGTTATTCCACAATAAATTTACTGCAATATCTTGTTCATTCCCATGTAAGGGCCCCTCGACATCTGCATGAGAAATGCTTATTTAGCCTAAAGTCATTTTTTTATAAATAGGTGTGATGCATGGCTTAATGTGCATATATAATGATACGTGCATTTTTATACCTTCAGAATAGTAAGTACCCAAATCCTACTTTTACAAAGACGTATTGGAGAAAAAAACAGGAGGTTTTACGTTAAATCTTCCCATGTGCAATAGCCATAATGTGGTAATGTTTACCTGTTATATCAAATTCCTTTGTTTTGTAAAAATTCACACCTTTTAGGAATGTGTGAAAGATCTCTATGTTACAAGACCATCTGGCTACAATATCTGTCTAATTTACATATTTGTATCTGACATTATTTTATGACTGTAGACTAGCTTGATTGTTATCAAACATTCGTCTCTGCACCTATGCCTTTGACCAGCTGGCCAATTTCTTCACAAGGGTGTGCTACTGTAAAAATGCCCCCCTATATATTGTAAATCAATGTAGGGTGATGTATTTGTTGTTTCCTTTTCAAGTTATGGGAAACCAGAGTTAAACAAGCATTCAACAACTTCTGAAGACCACAAGCTACTGTTTTTATCTACAACAACCATAAACAATATTCGCCATCTTAGTCTCCTGGAAAATGTCATTTGCTATATGTTTTATTTTTCCCTACTTCCTTTTGTTTAATTGTCTTAGTACCCTGCCGCTCATTCTTAAATTACTACAAAAAAGCCTTTTGACAGGGTAGGTTGGAATATCTTAACACGGCTGCTGGATCACATGTGACTGGGTACCTCTTATCTACACGGAATTATTACTTTATAATTTATATTAGATCTCCAATGCCATTATATGTTTGATCCATTCAACATTAAAATTGGTACCAGGCAAAGGTAGTCTCTGTCTTCCGTAGGGGGTCTATGTATAAAAGTGCGATGAGCCTTTAAAATGGAGAAAACAACAGTTTTCTCTGTATAATGACCAACGCAAAATGTATGAAGGGCATATGGCAGATTGTATAACCTATTTAGTGTTTCTTATCGCAGTCCCCATAGATTAATATGGGGACTGCGAAGTTCTGCAATGCATAAAGCTTTGAAAAGCTTAGCTTTTTGCAACACGGTAAAGCTAGCTCATATTCGGTGCCTAAGGGTTGATCACTTTAAGTAAATATCTCAGCTTTTCAACACTAACTTCATCCTGATATTATCTAAAATCTGTTACAAGCAGGGGCGGATTGGTCATAGGCCTTACCGGGAACTTTACCGGTAGGCCGATGACCTAATGAGGCCGCCTGTCTGTCTGTTTTTTTTTTTTCCTTTTTTGATTTTTTTTTTATATTCTGAGACCTGTCACTCCCTCCCTGTGCCTATCCAACAAGAAGTGGATATCACATGGGACGCGCACCATGTGACAGGTGCCGTCCCATGTGAGCAGAGTGGAGCAGCTTGGAAGCGACTGAAAGGTAAGTGAGCGGAGTGCAGCGGCGGGGTGCTGATTTCAGTGTGTGTGAGTGGAGGGGGGCCGATTCCTGTGAGTGTATGTGCGCAGCGGCGGGGTGCTGATTCTAGTGTGTGTGTGTGAGAGCGGAGTGGGGGCGATTCCTGTGAGTGTATATGTGAGCGGAGGCAGGGCTGATGGCAATGTGTGTGTGTGTGTATGAAGGCAGGAGGGGGGCTGATTGCAACGTGTATGTGTGTAGGCAGCAAGGGGGGGACTGAGGACAATATCTGTAGGCAGCGGGGGGGGGGGGCCTGATGACCATGTGTGTAGGCAGCAGGGGGGGGCTGATGACCATGTGGGTAGGCAGCAAGGGGGGTGGCTGAGGACAATGTGTGTAGGCAGCAGGGGGGGCTGATGAACTTGTGTGTAGGCAGCAAGGGGGGGGGGGTGAGGACAATGTGTGTAGGCAGCAAGGGGGGGTGAGGACAATATGTGTAGGCAGCAGGGGGGGGGGCTGATGACCATGTGTGTAGGCAGCAGGGGGGGGGGGCTGATGACCATGTGTGTAGGCAGCGGGGGGGGGGCTGATGAACATGTGGGTAGGCAGCAGGGGGGGCTGATGACTGTGTGTGTGTGTGTGTAGGCAGCAGGGGGGGCTGATGACTGTGTGTGTGTAGGCATCAGGGAGGGCTGATGACTGTGTGTGCGTGTAGGCAAGAGGGGGGGGCTGAAGACAATGTGTGTGTGTGTGTGTGTGTGTGTGTGTGTGTGTGTGTGTGAAGGCTGCAGGCGGGGCTTGTGGCAATGTGTGTGTGTGAATGAAGGCAGCAGGGGGGCTGATTGCAAGGTGTATGTGTGAAGGCAGCAGGGCGAAGGGCTGCTGACAATGTGTGTGTGTAGGCAGCGGGGGGGCTGATGACCATGTGTGTAGGCAGCAAGGGGGGGGGGGGCTGAGGACAATATGTGTAGGCAGCAGGGGGGGGGATCAGGACAATGTGTGTAGGCAGCAGGGGGGGGGCTGATGACCATGTGGGTAGGCAGCAAGAGGGGGGGCTGAGGACCATGTGTGTAGGCAGCAATGGGGGGGTGCTGTTGACAATATGTGTAGGCAGCAGGGAGGGGGGGGGGTCAGGACAATGTGTGTAGGCAGCAGGGAGGGGGGGGGGGTCAGGACAATGTGTGTAGGCAGCAGGGGGGGGGCTGATGACCATGTGGGTAGGCAGCAAGAGGGGGGCTGAGGACAATGTAGGCAGCAGGGGGGGCTGAGGACAATGTGGTCTGTGTGTGTGTAGGCAGCAGGGGGGGGCTGATGACTGTGTGAAGGCAGGAGGGGGGCTGTTGACAATGTGTCTGTGTGTAGGCAGCAGGGGGGGCTGAGGACAATATGTGTAGGAAGCAGGGGGGGGGGGCCTGAGGACAATGTGTGTAGGCAGCAGGGAGGGGCTGATGACCATGTGTGTAGGCAGCAGGGGGGGGGCTGATGAACATGTGTGTAGGCAGCAGGGGGGGGGCTGATGACCATGTGGGTAGGCAGCAGGGGGGGGGGCTGATGACCATGTGGGTAGGCAGCAAGGGGGGTGGCTGAGGACAATGTGTGTAGGCAGCAGGGGGGGGGGGCTGATGACTGTGTGTGTGAAGGCAGGAGGGGGCTGTTGACAATGTGTCTGTGTGTAGGCAGCAGGGGGGGCTGAGGACAATGTGTCTGCGTGTGTGTGAAGGCTGCAGGGGGGGGCTTGTGGCAATGTAGTGTTTTGGCAAAGGGGGCTTGTGGCAATGTAGTGTTTTGGCAAAGGGGGCTTGTGGCATTGTAATATTGGTGTGAGGTAGATGGTGGCTAATTAATGGGTGCTATTTTGTTTGTGGAGTGATGGTGGGGCAATTTAATTTAATAGCGGGGACTATTTAAGAAGGGATGGTTTAGGGGCTATTAATTGAATGTGGGGGTGAGTTTGGGAAGAATTAGGTCTATTTATTAAATTGAATTTGATTTATTTGATGCCAGTGATTTTTGCGGGAAATAGGTTTATTAAACATAAATGCTATTGATTTATTGCTGGAGCTGTGGACGTTTTCTACTTTAATTTGGGTGGGAGGTAGGCTAGTAATGGTGGACTGCAAGTTGGAGCAAATTATTTAATGGTAGGTGCTATTTAATTTATTAGTGGAGTCTATTGATTTAAGGTGAGGTGACAGGACCTGTAATTTAATGGTGGGGTGGTTTGGGGCTATTGAATGTGGGGCTGAGTTTGGGAAGAGGGCTATTTATTAAATATGAATTATTTAATGCCGGCACGGTCATGGGAAATGGTTATATTTATTAAATGTAAATGCTGTTAATTTATTGCTGGGGCTGTTTGGAGGGAAATAGGTTTATTTATTAAATGTGAATTCTAGCATTTTAATGTTGGGGCTGGAGGGAAGCCTATTTATTAAATGTGGGTGCTTTTGATTTAATACCGGAGCTTGTTGGAGTTTTATATATTTCATGTACTTATTTTTTTTCCAAATAGGGCCCCCAGCATTCCAGGATCCAGACAAGTGGCAACTGATCAAGAGACACCAGAAACCACAGGTAGGGAAAGCAACAAGAACAGGTAACAGAGAGCAGGACAGTCTGCCAACTGTGTCTGCCAATGTTTCAGCGGGACAGTCCTGAATTAGGGCTCTGTCCCATAAGTGGGAATGTTGGGACAACGGTGGTATGTAATGGCAGGCTAGCAATATTCAGCTTTTTGATGGCATAATCAACTTTGTATTAATCCCGCCTCTTTTTCTGTTTGCCCTGCCTACACTTGATTTGGTCCCGCCCACATGAGGTCACTTCCAGATTTTTTTTTCCAGGGCCACTTTATGTTCCCAATCCGCCCCTGGTTACAAGCTCAAAGACTGGCAATCTCAGGGTTTCTCTTGGATGGGTAGGCTAAACATTATTAAAATGAATGCTCCTCAGACAGTATTGTAGTATATATCCCACAAAAATGTATTTGCTGATTTGCAGGGATTTTGAACAATGGTTCTGCAAGGAACTCCATGGGGTATATTTACTAAACTGCGGGTTTGAAAAAGTGGAGATGTTGCCTATGGCAACCAATCAGATTCTAGCTGTCATTTTGTAGAATGCACTAAATAAATGATAACTAGAATCTGATTGGTTGCTATAGGCAACATCTCCACTTTTTCAAACCCGCAGTTTAGTAAATCTAGCCCCATGTCTTGCTTTTCCCTCCTGCCTCTTTGGAGGGGCCTTGGCTAGGGCAATTGTTACTCTTCTGGTTTTACCTGGATGTGGCCTCACTTGTCTCGAAATATCTCCCAACTCTACACCTCTATTTGGCACAAGATCTTCATCTCTCATTCTCCCATATTACAGGCCCCAATTCCCATGTACAGGACATTTTTTTATTATATAACTTGTTGTTTTTATTGAAGTCATCAAAAATATCAGTACAGGCAGAGCAAGCATAGAATATATCCATACACTGCAGTGTTCGAAAGGCAGTTATACAGGACTTGCACAAAATAAGACTTTCTTCTGGTCTACAAACCTTCTCAGAAAACCCACCTCTTCAGGGAAACTTACCATATTCGTCAACCACCCTCTTAACCTCACTAGGTTATCCTATTACCACATTTTACACAGTTCACACTAGAAAAACATCCCTCTGACCTCCTGACCAACATTACTGTGTGACTGGATTATATAACCTACTAATCGACTAATAACCTACTAATCACATTCTAGCTTTGCAATCTAGCTGGACCAAAATGCAATTTGTGGACTTAACCTCAAGTATCCAACTCCCATTGTCTCATAGATTGTAAGCTTGTGAGTAGGGCCTTCTTACCTCTCTGTCTGTATTACACCAGTATTGTTTATTACTGTGTTTGTTCTCAATTGTAAAGCGCTACGGAATTTGCTGCCACTAAATAAATAAATGATGATGATAATGTGGCCAAATTTGTAAGAAAGCACCATCTGCAAGGAGTTAAACCAGACTTGTGGAAACCAAAGACTATCCACCAGCTCATCAGCGCTAAGGATACAACGGAGTCTATTCTAGGGCTCCCTGCTGCTACAACAAAGTTTGTCTGGAAAAATGTGGCCTCCACAGGGCTCACCAATGGACAAAAAGTGCTGGATGCCTATCCAGCGGGGTTTGCCCCTAAGGATTTTTATGCACCCCCAAAACCTGTGCAGCTATAGACATTGTGCTTGATGCCTTATCCATGAGGAAACATCCAAGCACCTCTTTTTGGATTGTGTCTCTTGCCCTCAATCAAAATGACCTTTGGAAAGTGCTGAGTAAAGCTGGGTACACACTACAGAAATTTCAACCAACTTTTTACGCCGAGCAATTTTACATGCGATCGATGGTCAGATCGCTCGGTCCATGGACTGCATACACACTAGCCTTGTTTAGGACGATAAACGGAAGAGCGGACGTCCCTTTAGCGACTTTTTACAGCCATATTGTCATGGGCAATGATTTTAATTTCGTACACACTGCAGCGACATTTGCGGGGAAATGTACGAGAAACCGGAGACATTAGCATAAAGGGGCGGACCCTGAACTTTAGTCAACTCCCAAAACAGCGTAAAAACAGAAGGCTACACTGTCCCTTCATTCATTCCCATTTGTAAACGTACAATGGCTACAAAACAAGAACAAGCAGCTGCACTTCTCATGCTTACTGTGGCAAGAAGACTGCTGGTACGGAACCGACGAGAAAGAAGGAGAAAGAATAGATCTTGTTGGAGAAAAGAGTGGTTCAAGAGGAGAGACACGTTCTGCCATATGCCCCTGCTGCAGGAGATACGGGACAACAACCCCGATGATTTCAAGAATTTTCTCCGTATGAATGATTTAACTTATCAGGAACTGCTCCAACTTGTAACCCCTCTCATCCAGAGGGAGAACACCCATTTAAGGAGACCCATACCGCCAGCAAAAAAAACTGGTGGCAACTTTATAGAGGTTAAATGACAAATTAATGCCAACATACATCCAAAGGGTAATAACCCACATGCTTTCTACACGTATAACAGTCTACAGCCAGACAGGTGCAATACACATCGATACAAAACACAATTATGTGCAGATTCCGCACCACGTGGGACTGTAATTGACATAAAAAATTTACATACACACGCTCTCCAGGTCGAGGAAGTATCGGAGGATTGTCGTGGATCCGTCGGAAGTTCATACACACTACACAGTGGTAACGAGATTGGAACGAAAATATTAAACGGTACGACCAACCAAATGAGGCGAGAATCATCCATTTGGGCAGACTTTCGACCATCGTGTAACTGTACACACTGACCCGACTTTTGAACGAGCGGTCGTATGTCGGCATTTTGAGACGATTATTGGGCGAAAACAGTGTATTGTGTACCCAGCCTTACATATAGATGCTATATAAAAAAAACTTGATAAATAACATAGATAACCTCTGCATTAGCAGACAAGGGAAATCCTAAATCATCAATGGCATGTGTCAAATTAGATCATGTATCACAAAATGTTCTGCAATTGTGTACCATGTCAATGTTTCTGTAATCACCATCCACAGATTGTAAACACTAGGGGAATTTGAGATTTCTTTTTTCACTGAGAAAAAGTCTGTATCTTGCAACTCCCAATCATGGAGGCACTTAGTGGTCAAATTGATTTGTTTGTTTCTCATTAAAGTTCACTATAGAGCACACACTTTTGGGGGGGCTTGAAAAGTGGAGATATTGCCTATAGCAACCAATCAGATTCTAGCTTTGTAGAATGTACTAAATAAATAACTAGAATCTGATTTGGTTGCTATAGGCAACATCTCCACTTTTGTAACCCGCCAGAAACTCGCTGCTTGATACATCTACCCCCAGGGGGTAAATGTATCAAGCTGAGAGTTTGCCGGCGGGTTTGAAAAGTGGAGATGTTGCCTATAGCAACCAATCAGATTCTAGCTGTCATTTTGTAGAATGCACTAAATAAATGACAGCTAGAATCTGATTGGTTTTTCAAACTCGCCGGAAAACTCTCAGCTTGATAGATTTACCCCCAGGAGTGTAACGACACTGCCCTTTAGTCTAAACATAGGAAAGTGTTCTGTGTACAGCGTGGGGCTTGCATGATGTTCCTTAATACGCAAATGCCTCCTGCCCTTACAACAGAACTGCAAGCTCTTTACTTAATAGGAATGTGCTCTGTTGTTAAGTGCAGAGAGTGTCACTAGAGGGGACAATCACAGTTGTACATCCTGAATCCATTACTGTCATTAGGCAACTTGAATGCCAGTGGATGATTAGAATTTGTAGTAGTACAATAAATTTGGGATTTTTGGTGTCTCATGCATTGTCATCAGTTAATCTCACATTACCATGGGGCTTACAAACTCAATAGTATGACTAGTAAGATAATTATTTTATTTTTTGAAGAAATGAATGGACCAGTTTAGAAATTAGTCTGTTGATTGACAGCTTATTTTTTTCTAATTTCTGAAAAAACTACATTAGCTTGTTGAAGTGATATTGTTTGACTTAAAGCCCAAAGACTTTACTCAAATATTAATATGGGAGACGCAAAGGCTATCAAGGGGAATCTAAAAACGGAATGTGAAATCCAAATAGCGCTTCACTTTTAACAGCCGCCCGCTGGAATTCAAAGGGAATATACACAACTTCCCAACAATTCATAGACAAATTACAATAATATGAAGACCTACAGGCGCTTATAAATATTCTTTCTAAATAAATAATAAAGATAATACTTAAATTTGGTGATGACCACCCTCCGATTCTTATTTCTCACAAGTATTCATGTGATCATGGAACAGAGAAAAAAAAAGGACAATATAGTGTAATACAGTCCAATTAATATATATAACAAAAAATAAAAAATAAATAATAAAAATAAAAAATAAATAAATAGTTCAATAGACACAGAAGATCTTCTCTTATATGTAGACACCCCCTATGGTGGGGTACTCACAAGAGTCAGATGAAATATGGGCTCATCAAAAGATAACTTGTCTTTTCTTTTCATATAATCTCCATCCATGGGATATTTCCATTGACACGAATTTTTGATGTTTCACCAGCATAAAAAAAGGGAATAAAATATCTCTAGTGTGATATTGCTTGGATAAAAATTTATTCATATAATCACAGAGATATATAGTATAAAAACAAAGTATATCTACTCATACCAGATAGATGAAATATTCAGGCAGTTGGTAAAGATTCCACAAAGTTTCCAAACTGGTTCCCATGCAGAGTACACCAAAACATAAACATCCATTCAGTGTAAGAGATATAAAAATCAGCAATAAACAAGCTCCAACATGTTTCGACCTGAACTGGTCTTTTTCAAGGTGCACCTTGAAAAAGACCAGTTCAGGTCGAAACATGTTGGAGCTTGTTTATTGCTGATTTTTATATCTCTTACACTGAATGGATGTTTATGTTTTGGTGTACTCTGCATGGGAACCAGTTTGGAAACTTTGTGGAATCTTTACCAACTGCCTGAATATTTCATCTATCTGGTATGAGTAGATGTACTTTGTTTTTATACTATATATCTCTGTGATTATATGAATAAATTTTTATCCAAGCAATATCACACTAGAGATATTTTATTCCCTTTTTTTATGCTGGTGAAACATCAAAAATTCGTGTCAATGGAAATATCCCATGGATGGAGATTATATGAAAAGAAAAGACAAGTTATCTTTTGATGAGCCCATATTTCATCTGACTCTTGTGAGTACCCCACCATAGGGGGTGTCTACATATAAGAGAAGATCTTCTGTGTCTATTGAACTATTTATTTATTTTTTATTTTTATTATTTATTTTTTATTTTTTGTTATATATATTAATTGGACTGTATTACACTATATTGTCCTTTTTTTTTCTCTGTTCCATGATCACATGAATACTTGTGAGAAATAAGAATCGGAGGGTGGTCATCACCAAATTTAAGTATTATCTTTATTATTTATTTAGAAAGAATATTTATAAGCGCCTGTAGGTCTTCATATTATTGTAATTTATCAAGGGGAATCGTCTATTTATAATCTGTGTGGGGTGGGGATATCTGTTGTTAAAGATTAACTTCATACCCTGAAGCTTATATTAAACCAGAAACCCTAACACCTCAGAATAATGGGTAACTTGATCTGATCCTAAAGATATATTACCTGCTCTCTAATCCCAAATGTTACTTTGATGCAGAATGTCTACAAAAATAGAGGACACGCAAGGAAAAATAGTGTATCATGTGCCCCTTCTGGGTCTGATCTCTAGGTCTGTCTGGTAAGACTCCTCCGTTGTCATCAATAACTGTCTTCTGTCACTTAAATTCAATAGTAATAATTGAAGCCATCTATTCTATGAGTTACGATGTGATGTAAGTGAATGCCTTAACGATAATTAACAACTGTTGCTATGCTTGTTCTGCTGGTGGACTTTTATGTAGAATAGCGACATCTCACCTTTTAGTGTTTTCATTCTATTCACCACTCTAATGGCTGCACCATCCACCCTTCAGTACCTTTAGAGCCCAGTAGAGACCCCCTAAGTAGTGGGGGTACATATGGATATACCATATGGGGGGGATGGGGCATGGTTGGACTACCCTTAAGTGTAGGAAAGTGTCTTCCAGACGAGTACATGATCTGTTGCGGAGTTCTACAGTGATCTATCAACCAGATAAGCTCAAAACGTTTTCTACAAACGTATGCACACTGATTATATTGGGCACAGATTGTTCTGAACTATGTTACACTATGGCGCTCTTCTCCTTTTATATACTTTGTATGGCTAGAATAATTGTAGTACCTCAGTTTTGCAGAACTGCTGAATAATTTCTTTTACAGTTTTGCATACTCTGATGTCACACTATATGACACACTATATATTGGTGCACTATAAAATATATATCTCAAAACTGTGTATTACATAGCTGAATATTACACCTGATGTAACTGATCTTATACATTACTAAATATGTCCATCATGCTTTTTCACTCAACCGCTATGTTAGGCAGCAGGGAGGTGCCTATGTAACAGGTAGAATTTGATTGGCAGCTTTACAGAGATGTTGTGCATAAATGCCCTGTCTGGATTGGTGAGAGCAGGGCCAGTGACATCACAGCAGCTCAACTGATTGCATTCTGATTTTTTTAATGTATCAGATCCAAATTAGTATTCTGTTTTGCACATAAGTTAAATACTGACTGTTTTTTCATGTAGCACACAAATATCAGCTTTAAATTTCAGTGTACAAATAAGCTATAAAGTATTTGTGTGTTACAGGAAAAAACAGTCAGTATTTAACTTATGTGCAAAACAGAATACTAATTTGCACCCCTTGCATTGTAACATGGTTTTGTCCAGGAGACTGAAATAAGAAGTTTCTGAAGTTAAGATCCTTAATGAATCAGGCCCTAGAATATTACGTATTTCTGACCCTGTGTGAAGATAAAGCCTCGTTTATCGCGTTATATACATCATAACAGCATAGTTAAGTTATAATTGTAAACTGCTTGTCTAATACAATGATCCAACCTTCATACTAGATGAAGTGGGTACCATAGGTATATGCAAAGACTGCTCTCTGTGTTTTGTTGTACAATTGGCGCTAAACAATGTAATTCAAAACTTGGTATTCACATCATTTAAAGGAAAGGTGGTATTTGTCTTTTTGACAGCTTAAACTGTATATGTTACCAGAAGAAAGGGACACCTGCTTCCTCTTACGTCTGCTCTGTGTCAGGATATTTTTTAAGTTGTCAGATGTGATAGAATAGTTTAGATTATAGAACCTATTAGCAATAAGGTGGAAGGAAATTGAAAATGGGATATGTCCTAAAAGGATTTGCATTGTAGTGTCTCTCCCTTGTGTATATGACAAGTGTTCATTTAATCCCATTTCTATTCACCGCACAAGCCCACCCAGTCAGCTTATGTTTCCCTCATCCCACAGACAGGCTCAGTGTAATACACTGCAGTCACCATTCACAGAGGGGTTTATATTTTGATGCTGCTTTATAATATAGTATTGTAGATGATAAGTGTCTTCCCAGACATCTGCATTTCTGTATGTATTTAATGGGATTCAATCTTGACATATGATTCCCATTGATAGCCTTTACGTCTCCTCTTTTAATATTTGAATAATGGCTTTGGGGGTTAAGTCAAACAATATCACTGCCACAAGCCAGTGTAGCTTTTTGTCGAAGTCAGCAAATTGGATAAAGTCATTTCAATTAAAGTCTAGCAAACTTGGTTGTCTTTGTCTGAAAAGATGCGTACGGTACGCTTTGACGTACAAGGGCACGCTACGGCGTGAAAGGGCGTACGCATCCACTACACGTGGCAGCAACAGTAATTGGTCTTTTACCATACATTTGCACAAACACGCATACTTATAAAATAGTACACATTATTGGTAGTTGCAACACATAGTCAGTTATGTCGAAATATAGTAGTATTTATATGTTATATCAGAGTTACATGCATATTAGGGAAATACACAGAACGGGTTAAAGGAATAACATCATGAGTGGTATCATAATGAACCTTGTTACATATCCTACTGTTTGGTGCGCTCTGCGAGGGAATCGCAGAGTGCATACGCAAGTTATGAATGATAGGGAATTATGAACTACTTAAGACTAAGGAATTCTGGCGGGAAGAGCAGAGCATACCCCCTGCAGAGATGACCCCCTCCTTTGGATTCCTTAGGATGAACCAGCCAATGATTGACGACCCCTTGGACATTCCTGAGACCCGGACCAATAGATGCAAGCCATACCATCTTCATTGTATTACTGTACTTGATTGTGTATATAAGCAGCAGCTTGTGATCCAGAGTGCAGACTTCTTGTCCCCAGACTTCAGGATTGAATGACTGCACTGGATCCAGAGCGCCTGCGATAAGTAACGGCTGTATTTACTATTACTTCGCTTGAGCATATATATATTCTATTATTTGCGAATAAATCTCTGTGCTTTGGAAACACAAATCGAGGTTCGACAATCGTTATTGGTTAGCGACCATACGCACATTACAATTTGGGGGCTCGTGAGCTTTGGAGGTTTCGTTGCCGATGATACGCAAGACCAACAGATTTCGGTTCCTCAACAAAGGGTGGAGACGCGTCATAAACGGGTAAGAACGCATTGTGTTCAAAACCTGAATTTTACTCTGTGTTGTGAAACCGAATGTCCGTTTTGCATTATCTAGGGCACGCTAACTAGAACCTAGGGACAAAAGAGAAAACTGTTTCTTTTTTCTGTCATTGTGCGTTTTAACTGTATTGCATTGTTTAGCGTATGTGTACTTCCTGCTGTGTGTACGCGAACTTCCGGTAAACTTGCCACGTGGTTAAACAATCGTTTTGATAGTTATTATACATGCATAGTATAATTACTTGTGAAAGCCTCTGAGACATTATTACTATTGTTGGGAACTTTTGATTTTCTGCGCAGAAAAGGTGTATAGTGTGTGATGTTGTAACGTAGATACACTGTTTTATTGTTGAGGTGCTCAGTTGCTGTCTGACGAGGCGGATTGCCCAACTGAAGGACGGTATACAGGGCAGGTATACCGAATGCGAAAACTGGGTTTTCGCAAAGCGCTACCAATAGATCGCAAGGTTTGCTAATAATTAGTATTGGTAGGCAGTGCGATCCGGTCGCACCGTTAGTGCGAATTGGTGAAGCAGCTAGGAGGAATTATACTGGAAAGGCAAGTTGATTGTATCGACTTTGCGCTCCCAGCGATAATAAACTCAGCAGATTTTGTGGTTTAGCCAGGGTATCGAGGAGCTGATAGCCCTTGGGGCCCACAGTGATATTTCTGTATTAGGGATCCTCGCCAGGGGCGAGAAAAGCGAGTGAACGCGGCTAAAGGAAATACGTTCACCGAGGATTATAGATCTCTAGCGGTGAGTATAGCAACAGAGTTGAAATTATTAGGTGGAAAGAACAGAGCATTGTGGTGTGTCTGTATTTCACATTTGGCCGGAAGGAACAGAGCATTGCGGTGTGTCTGTGTTCCGGGTAGAAGGTATATTGTTCAACATGGGTGCTAAGCATACGCTAGAGATGGTCAGTGTACTGCCTAAGGAAGGCCCTATTGGTTCAGCGAGGTTTCTCATGTGTAAGAAGTATGGTGCATATGCAACTGTGTATTGTGACACGTGGGTCGGGATGACCAAAGCTTGTGATAGGCCTTTCCCAACAATAGGGAGTTTTAATGCAGAGGTACTGAATACTGTAAAAGATAAAATATGGTTGATCAAGTCAACGAAAAAGAGAAATAGACATAATGATTGTTTAAAATTGTGGCAAATGGAAGGTAACACGTGGCAGAGCAGCGAATACAAACCGGAAATAGGCATGGCGAAAAGCGCGCGCAAGGCGGATGTAACCATTGAGAAGCGTGGCGAACTCAGCGCAAGCGCGCCCCCGCCACATTATGTGGCGGGAGGGGTAAGTACAGCCGTTGTTAAAACTGAAAATAGAAAAATTACTAAGTTGTACCCTGTTTTAAATCAGTTTCAATCAAGTGTATCTGAAAACGAAGATGAACCCACTGTGATTTCGGCCATTGCCCATGCTGTTAATGTACTAGAGGCTCAGCGCAAGTATGAGAAAATGGCTGAGATAGGTGAGAGTAGCGTGATCACTAGGAGTGAAAGTGTTCTAAATCTAGGGCCTGTAAATCCTGTAGCGTCCCCTGAAGTTAGTGTACCAGAGGGTGTGTTCCCGGTCCGCACAATATCAGTTCCCAATGGGAAACCGGATAAGGATGGTGTAGTTCCTTTAAGAAATGTTACAATGCATTGTCCCTGGACTTGATCAGAATTACGTTCCATTATGACTGAATTCCCAGATCCTAGAAAAGAGTTAGCTAAATGTCAAAAATTTGTTAAAGACTTAGGGAATGCTCATGAACCAACCAGTAAGGATTGGCGGGTAGTGTTGAGGGCGTGTCTTCCTCCCAATACTAACATACAAAAATTTATTGGAGATTGTTTGTTGGAGGAAGATGACACCCTGACTGATGAGATTAACCAACGGAATATAGAACAAATTGTCAAACACTTAGCCATCTGTTTTCCAGTAGTAGTAAATTGGAGTAAGATTTTCACCATCAAACAAAAAGATAGTGAAACTGCCTCAGATTACTTTGCTAGAGCTATAACAGCGATTGCACGATTTACTGGGATATCCAACATAAGTGAGGACCCACATCACAGAGAGGTAGCTGTAGGGGTACTGATGGATGGCCTTAGGGAAAATTTAAAGACGAGAGTACAAACCACATTACCTAATTGGAGAGGCGTCACGGTGGACTCCCTTAGGGAGTCTGCTGTGGAGCATGACAAGAACCTTTTTAAAAAAAGGGAAGAGAAAAGTGATAGGTTAATGACGGTAAGTATACAGGCTCTAGAAGGGGTGCATACACGACCACCAGCATACAACCCATATAACAGGAAACCTAAAGTGATCAGGTGTTTCAACTGTAACGAGGAAGGACATTACGTTAGAGATTGTAATAAAGAAAGACTCAATACACATAAGGGTGGGTCACATAGATATCCTCCAAGAAAGGATTCACATAGACTAGAAGACTCACATCTACCCGCGCATATTACGGCAGCAAATGCTGCGCGGGAAATCACTAGTCAGCGCTAGGGGTCAGGTCATACCTGTAGTCTACAGCCAGTGAGGTTAACTGAGAGTCAGAGTGAAGAACCAACAATGATAGTTGACATAGCTGACAGGAAACAAACTTTTCTTGTAGATACAGGGGCGGCCCGATCTGTGATAACCTCTCCTTTCAATCTACAGGTGACCAGCAAAACTATTCCAGCTATGGGGGTGACGGGAAAAGTGTTACATTATCCTCTAACTAAACCCGCCGAAGTTACTATCGGGCCTCTGCATACTAAGCATTCGTTTCTCTTGGCTGCAGCGGCTCCTACTAACTTGCTAGGGAGAGACTTGTTATGTAAAATGGGATGTGTCATATACTGTACTTCAGATGGTGTGTTCCTAGATATACCCGAGAAGGTCGCTCATGAGGTACAGGACATATTGGACACCCCTCCAAGGTTAATGTTACACTCTCCTGTTATAGAACAAAGTCCATCTCAAGTAAAGGGGATGTTGCTGGAAATACCAAGTTCCCTATGGACCAGAGATGGACAGGACACTGGACTGATGGCAAACGTAGCCCCTGTCATGGTCAATCTAAAAAGTGGTAGGATAGCTCCAAAAATCCCACAGTATCCATTAAAACCGGAGGTGGAACTAGGGGTATATCCTGTTATTGAGAGGCTGTTACAACAAGGGATTTTAATTCGAACAGCCAGTACAGCAAATAGTCCCATTTTCCCTGTGAAGAAGAGTGGGGGGAGGGGCTATAGATTAGTCCAGGACTTAAGGGGAATTAATAAAGTTGTTGAGAGCCAATTCCCCGTAGTGCCGAATCCAGCTGTCATCCTCATGCAGATTCCACCGTCTGCCAGTCATTTTACTGTCATTGATCTATGTTCTGCTTTCTTTTCAGTCCCTCTTCACCCTGACTGCCAATACCTTTTTGCATTCTCCTACAGGGGAGTGCAATACACATGGACCAGACTACCCCAGGGGTTCATTGACAGCCCCAGTATTTTCTCCCAAGCCTTACATGACTGTTTGCAATCCTTTCAACCCCACAATGGGTCTGTTCTAATTCAATATGTGGACGATTTGTTGTTGTGCTCTGATTCTTTTATGTCATGTTTACATGATACTAAATTGTTGTTGCTTCATCTTTCACAAACAGGGCACAAGGTGGCAAAGGATAAATTACAGCCATGTCAGACTAAGGTCAAATACTTAGGACACTGCCTCACTAAGGGGCTAAGACACCTGACAACCGACAGAATTGAGGCCATACAACACATGACCCTGCCGCAGAGCCAGAAGCAGATTCGTACTTTCTTGGGGATGTGTGGATACTGTAGGTCCTGGATCCCAGGTTTTTCTATTCTGGCATTACCATTGCAGGAGCTAGTCTCTTCCTCAAAACCAGAACGTGTCGTACACACAGAAGAGTCGGAGCAAGCGTTCTTTAATCTTAAAGATAGTCTGACAAAAGCACCTGCATTGGGAATACCTGATTATGAAAAGCCTTTTGAGCTATTTTGTACAGAAGCTGATGGCTGTGCAGCAGGTGTCCTCACACAGAAACATGGTGACGCTAGCAGACCGGTAGCATACTACAGTGCACAATTAGACAATGTGGCAAGGTCACTCCCAACATGTCTCAGAAGTGTAGCAGCAACGGCCCTTCTAGTAAGTAAGAGCGAGGATGTAGTATTAGGACATAATTCAACCATCTATACACCCCATGCTGTATCAGCTCTGTTAAATTCAGCCCAAACCAGACATGTTTCTTCAGCTAGATTCACAAAGTGGGAACTAGCCCTGATGGCACCCTCAAACATCACCATCAAACGATGTAGCACCCTAAATCCAGCTACATACCTTCCGTATGTGTCTCAAGAGACACAAAGGGTGGGAGGTGAGGAGACCCTGGTTGATGATGAGTTAGGCAAGAATACTGACACACATGACTGTATGGAACACCTGAATCAGACCTTTACTGCAAGGCCCGACATACGTGACACCCCCTTAGAAAATGTAGATTTTACGTTTTATACAGACGGAAGTTGCCATAGACAGACAGAGACAGGAGAGCTATGTACTGGTTACGCTGTTGTAGACGATCAGGATGTGGTAGAAGCTGAACCCCTTGGTCCACCTCACTCAGCCCAGGTGGCGGAACTAGTAGCACTAAGGAGAGCGTGTGAATTGGCAGAGGGTAAATCAGCCAACATATATACTGACTCTAGGTACGCCTTCGGGGTAGTGCATGATTTTGGGGCCCTTTGGCGTCTTAGAAACTTTACGACAGCAGCAGGTACACCAGTGGCACACTCACAACACATAAAAGGACTTCTGACAGCGATACAGTTACCCAGAACAGTAGCCGTCATAAAGTGCAAAGCCCATACCTTTGAAGAAGACCCAGTGTCATTGGGCAACAACAGGGCAGACGAAGCTGCTAAATGGGCAGCAGGGCAACCTATGACTGTATCGACCGAGACTATGATGGTTTTTCAGACATTAGACACGCAGAAATTAATTGAAATGCAAGATTTGTGTTCCCTGCAGGAGAAGGCGGTCTGGAAGGCGAAGGGATGTGGTCAAGAGTCCTCAGGACTCTGGAGGGATGGACAAGGTAAGCCTGTAGCTCCCCGAACATACTATCTAAGCCTGGCTGAAGCAGCACACGGCCTGACTCACCTGGGTAAAGAAGGTATGGGCAAACTGGTGAGAGCATACTGGTGTGCTCCCGGATTTTCCTCTCAGGCTGGTAAGAAAGCAATGTCATGTCTTACTTGTTTGAGGAAAAATGTTGGGAAAACTATTCCAACTGAGCCATCCCACATCCCTCCTACAGACGGACCTTTTCAGGTAATACAAATTGACTATATCCAATTACCACCGTGCAGGAATCTAAAGTATGTGTTAGTGTGTATTGATGTGTTTTCCGGTTGGGTAGAAGCATTTCCGGCAGCCACTAATACTGCTGTGTTCACTGCAAAGAAAATTGTACAAGACTTTGTGTGTAGGTTCGGTATCCCTAGAATCATTGAAAGTGATAGGGGTACCCATTTCACTGGTGATGTCTTCCAAAATATGTGTAAACTCATGGGAATCAGTAGCAGACTTCACACCCCTTACCGACCACAAGCCAGTGGTAAGGTGGAAAGAGTAAATGGTACTATCAAGAACAAACTAGGTAAGATAATGGCTGAAACTGGGTTGGCATGGCCTGAGGCTTTGCCGTTGGTCCTTCACAGCATTCGAACCACTCCTAGACCTCCTCTTAATCTGTCCCCCTTTGAGATACTGTTCGGACGACAACCTCATTTGATCGTGAGTCCACAAGACGACTTAAAGTGTAATAATGAAGTGACTGTACAATATCTTATAAGAATGAGTAGACAGCTGAAACAACAACAACAAAAACTAAAAATGCTGTCACCTGGTATGCCAGAAACGAACTGTCATGATGTTGAACCTGGAGACTATGTTATGATCCGCAATTTCTTACGTTCAGGTTGTTTAACAGACCGTTGGGAAGGCCCGTACCAAGTGCTGCTGACCAGTACTACATCACTGAAGGTTGCAGAGAGAGACACTTGGGTCCATTCCACCCACTGCAGGAGAGTCCATAATCCGGAGAAAGTGCAAGACAAGACTCAGACCGACGACATAGAGCTGTCACTTGTGAGCCTGTTCCGGGAGACCTAAAGCCTGCAGTTAAGACACCTGAACCAGAGACGTTGCCTCAGAACTATCTTTCCAGCGATGGAGTGGCGGTTTTTGTTTTTCTTTTGTTCCAGGATTTTCCTTGTTTTTACTTTTTCTAGGACATTCTATTTTTGTGAAGGAGAATGGAGGATGGAGGAGAGTTCTGGGAGTGATACGGACGAAATGGAGGCCGAAGAAAAGTTAATAGGATATCCTGAGCAGCCCATTATCAAACTTGGTCCAGGGGTTATGAAAAGGTCTGCTAGCTCAGGAACTCGGAGGCAGTGTGAGGGGCTATTGTCTGATGAGTATTGTATCTGCAAGTTCTGCAACTCCCTAGTTGATGAGAGATGCATCCAACGATGCCAGTCCCCCAGTACTCTGAATATAGGCGGGCATCCTTTGGAGGATTATCACTCCCTGGTGGGTAAGGTGCTAAACCAAACTGAGTGTTGGGTGTGCTCTCACATGCCTCAAGGGCAGCATAACATAGGACTAGTGCCATTCCCGCTAAACATATCCGAAGTACTCGAATTAAGGGGTGGGAGGCCCATAGAAGGGAGGTACAATAACACTAGGTCCCCTAGTCTGACGCTTCGACAATACTCCATAGGCAGATCTTTGCTGTGCCTGAACATATCTCATGCAAAGCGCCTGGAGAATTGGGAGGCTGACCTATCAGATCAGACAATGGCTCGTCACACTCATTTTAGAGAGAGACTCACAAGGTCACTACTAGGCAGGAATGCTGATGTAAGTCACAAGTTAGGGCGTATAACCAAACATAAGAAGGTATCTATTGGAAAAGTCTCTACAGATAAATGTGAAAATATCATTAATGCCGACACGTGGAGACACTAGGCATGGGTAGTTTTATCAAAACTCTGTGTGATATAATTCATGGGCATACTGTTCCTTATGTTCTCCCTGATGATGTGTATTTTGTTTGTGGAAGGAAAGCTTATTCCTGGGTGACTCCGAGTTCCAAGGGCTTGTGTTTCTTAGCTAAACTGGTTCCTGAAATCATGACTATTACTCATGAAGAAATGGTAGATATTCACAAGACTACATCACCACCATACATACACACACAGTATGAACACCGTGGCAAGAGAAATATGATTCCTGGTGAGGAACCCATAGCTACAAAATTGATTAGTGAAACTGCTGGTTTCCAAGTTATGGTTGCTCTAGATCTCACCAGGACCGCTCGGGGAACATTAAACTTTAAATATATCCAAGACCTAGCTAAATTAATAGATAATATCACCGAGATGTATGATGACACTTTCAGGTATACTGGAAGGGAGCTACAAGCGTACAAGAAGGAGTTGGTGCAACATAGACTGGTACTAAATTATCTCACCTCCATTACTGGTGGGTACTGTGTGACACTGGCCACCCAGTTCGGTGTCAAATGTTGCACGTACATTACTAATAATACGGAAGACCCTAAAGAGGTTATAGACCGGAAGATGGATGAAATTTTGCAGCTGAAATGGGAATTTCGAAAGAGCCATAATTCTTCGTTATATGAGGTCGGGGAAAAGGTGGCGGGTTGGTTCTCATGGTTGAACCCAGCAAAATGGTTCTCCGGTCTGGGGGAGTGGGTACAGGAAATGGTTGCTAGTGTAGGGAAGCTCCTTCTCCTTATACTGGGTGTCATCTTAGCAATTGGTTTAGTTGTCAAATGTGTTCCTACTGCGTTGAAGTGTGGAAAACGGTCTCATGGGAGTAACACTAAGAAAGAGACGGAAAGGGTGGTACCAGATACCGAGATCATGGTCTGTGAAGAAGTATTGTATAATCCTGAACTTGAAACGGTGATTGGGTGATAGTTTATTACACTATCAAAGGGTGGAACTGTCGAAGTCAGCAAATTGGATAAAGTCATTTCAATTAAAGTCTAGCAAACTTGGTTGTCTTTGTCTGAAAAGATGCGTACGGTACGCTTTGACGTACAAGGGCACGCTACGGCGTGAAAGGGCGTACGCATCCACTACACGTGGCAGCAACAGTAATTGGTCTTTTACCATACATTCGCACAAACACGCATACTTATAAAATAGTACACATTATTGGTAGTTGCAACACATGGTCAGTTATGTCGAAATATAGTAGTATTTATATGTTATATCAGAGTTACATGCATATTAGGGAAATACACAGAACGGGTTAAAGGAATAACATCATGAGTGGTATCATAATGAACCTTGTTACATATCCTACTGTTTGGTGCGCTCTGCGAGGGAATTGCAGAGTGCATACGCGAGTTATGAATGATAGGGAATTATGAACTACTTAAGACTAAGGAATTCTGGCGGGAAGAGCAGAGCATACCCCCTGCAGAGATGACCCCCTCCTTTGGATTCCTTAGGATGAACCAGCCAATGATTGACGACCCCTTGGACATTCCTGAGACCCGGACCAATAGATGCAAGCCATACCATCTTCATTGTATTACTGTACTTGATTGTGTATATAAGCAGCAGCTTGTGATCCAGAGTGCAGACTTCTTGTCCCCAGACTTCAGGATTGAATGACTGCACTGGATCCAGAGCGCCTGCGATAAGTAACGGCTGTATTTACTATTACTTCGCTTGAGCATATATATATTCTATTATTTGCGAATAAATCTCTGTGCTTTGGAAACAAATCGAGGTTCGACAATCGTTATTGGTTAGCGACCATACGCACATTACACTTTTGCAGAAATGTTTACTTGTATTATACACAAGTGATACTATTAGATGCATATAATAGCACTTGTCCTCCAGACTTATACAATAAAAAACAAATCATTGACTTTCCATATACCTTACAGAATGAGGAGATAGATCATACTTGTGAACTCTCCCGGAATGTCCGGGTGACTTCCATATTCCGGGTAGGTCTCCGTGACTCCTGGGAGAACATGGTATTTTCCCGCATCTTGCCTACTTCATAGGGAAGTTGGTAGTACGGGGTCTCGACGCGATTTGTCGCAAATCACGTAATTTTGGCTCTGAACCAAATGGCACAAATGTGTCATTTTGACACAGGGGGCAGAGCCAAAATGAGGCAATTCTCTACTCCCCACCCTCCTCTGCACTTACTATTCACCTCCCCTCTGGGATCTCCTGGAGGGGAGAAATAGAAAGTGGTAAGTAAGAGATGGATATCTTTCACAGATGACAGAAGAGAAAATAGAAAACAGACCACGAACTGTAAGCCGGTTATACCATCATCCAGAAATATAGTATCTTGCTCAACTATAAGCTCAGTGGCTGAACTACCATGGGTGCAGGGAACGCAGCCTACAGGCCCGGAGAAGAGGGGGGTTCAGCAATGCTCAGAAGGGACCCTTCTCTGCTCTGTTCAGCAGTACTGGTGGCCAAGGAGACAACAGCAGCATCGCCACCCCTACCCCATTTCTCCAGAAAGGGTGGTCTACTACCCTGAGGCCTACTACTGCCTGGTCTACTACCCTGAGGCCTACTACTGCCTGGTCTACTACCCTGAGGCCTACTAGTCTGGCAGAGTAGGCAGTATGATTTTTCTTCCACAATCTCCAGCAATCACTTGGTTGATGGATTTCAGGAAAGGGCAGGGAAGCAGCTCTCCTTAACAGCCTATGGTGTGTTACTAGTCTAAGGCAAAACATAGTCCATACACACCATTAAAAAATGTCAGAACACTGCCTGTTTAAATGTGAATAGTTGATATTCATGAATTGATATCAAGGGTTTGAACAAGGTACAGGAGATTAATATTCTTCAAAGGAAGAGAAGTATTATAACAGGAGGACCTGCACGGACACTGGAGGGAAGTAGGTTCAGAGGAAATTTGAGGGAAAACTACTTCACAGAAGGGGTAGTGTATAAGTGGAATATCCTCCCATTAGAGGTGGTTAAGGCTAATACAGTGGAGCAATATATACATGTTTGGGATAGACATAAGGATATACTTACAAATAATAAAGGATCAAATAAGGTTTGAGGTTGCCATAGGTCAACAATTGGCCAGACTAGATGGGCCAATCTTATCTGCCATCAAAATCTCTTTCTATGAAGTTAAAAAAATATTGGGAAAAGTAAAAAAAATCAATTCAGGCCCAACGATCAAAGGGCTGTATTTTCTCATTCACATGCTTTTACTTTAACACTAGATGGCACTAATAAACTTAAAGAAAGATCATTAGGCATCAAATGCACTACTAGTGATAATGCAAAATTAAAAGCACAGGTTTTGGAGCCAATGTAGAGTTGGTACCTGTGGGTGTCCCTTTGCTGGAGAACTACAAGTCTTAGCAGGCCAGAGGTTGCATGCCTCTGGTGTACAATTAACAAAGGCGAGCGGGTTGAATTTTGTGATGTGTATATAGTGTTTGGGTCCAGAGTTGTAGACCTCTGTGACTCATCTTTTGCAAGTGGTTATAAAATGTTACTTAGTAGCATTAGTGGTGGTTTATAATAAGTGTGTTTTGGAACTTAGACTAGGGCAGCCAAGTTGTCCATGTTGTGTTTAGTGCAGTACTTGGTGAACAAGACTCTATATTAAACTCAGTCAATGTGTGCATGCATTTTAAAATAATTTTCAGGGACACCTTGTTGCTGAGATGGTATATCTAAGCATGTTACATGCGACATACGGTAGTCTCGGTTGGAGTTGGCGCAAGACAATCCTCATTATGTCAAGTTTACTTAATTTGATTATAATCTAATTTTTGACTTTTGAATACTTCCTGAGGATCAGAACAGATATTAAGAAGCAGGGCCGGACTGGCCATCTGGCACTTCTGGCAAATGCCAGAAGGGCCGATGGCCAGATGGGCCGGTTGCTAGCTGGCCGGCCCCATCGCTCAGCGCACAGACTGTCATGCCGGAATTCGGCATGACAGTCTGTGCGCTGAGCGATAGGGTCGGTCCTACACTTACTTCCTGGTGTGGCCGCACGTCCCCTCCTCCTCCCCTCAGCTGAATGGTTCTGCCAATGACTGTCACATGGGACGTGCACCATGTGATAGAAGAGACTACAGAGCGCGCCGCGGAGCGCATAAGGTAAGGGGGGGGGGGTAGTTTGTGTGACAGGGGATCTCTGGTAGGTTTTGTGTGTGTGACAGGGTATGTATAGTATGTTTTGTGTGTGTGACAGGGTATGTATAGTATGTTTTGTGTGTGTGACAGGGTATGTATAGTATGTTTTGTGTGTGCGACAGGGTATGTATAGTATGTTTTGTTTGTGTGACAGGGTATGTATAGTATGTTTTGGGTGTGTGACAGGGTATGTATAGTATGTTTTGGGTGTGTGACAGGGTATGTCTTGGGTAGGGGCCGGCGTATGACCATAATGTGTGTGTGTGTGTGTGTGTGTGTGTGTGTGCGTGTGTGTGTGTGTGTGTGTGTGTGTGTGTGGGCCGGCGTATGACCATAATGTGTGTGTGTGGGCGGGCCGGCGTATGACCATAATGTGTGTGTGTGTGTGTGTGTGTGTGTGTGTGGGCCGGCGTATGACCATAATGTGTGTGTGTGTGTGGGCGGGCCGGCGTATGACCATAATGTGTGTGTGTGTGTGGTCCGGCGTATGACCGTAATGTGTGTGTGTGTGTGTGTGTGGGGGCCGGCGTATGACCATAATGTGTGTGTGCGTGTGTGGGGGCGGCGTATGACCATAATGTGTGTGAGTGTGTGTGTGTGTGGGCCGGCATATGACCATTATGTATGTGTGTGTGTGTGTGTGGGGGGGGGGCGGCGTATGACCATAATGTGTGTGTGTGGGGGGGCCAGCGTATGACCATAATGTGTGTGTGTGTGGGGGGGCCGGCGTATGACCATAATGTGTGTGTGTGGGGGGGCCGGCGTATGACCATAATGTGTGTGTGTGGGGGGGCCGGCGTATGACCATTATGTGTGTGTGTGGGGGGGCCGGCGTATGACCATAATGTGTGTGTGTGTGTGTGGACCGGCGTATGACCATAATGTGTGTGTGTGGGGGGGCCGGCGTATGACCATAATGTGTGTGTGTGTGTGTGTGTGTGTGTGTGTGTGGGCCGGCGTATGACCATAATGTGTGTGTGTGTGTGTGTGGGCCGGCGTATGACCATAATGTGTGTGTGTGTGTGTGTGGGCCGGCGTATGACCATAATGTGTGTGTGTGTGTGTGTGGGCCGGCGTATGACCATAATGTGTGTGTGTGTGTGTGTGGGCCGGCGTATGACCATAATGTATGTGTGTGTGTGGGGGGGCCGGCGTATGACCATAATGTGTGTGTGTGTGGGGGGGGGGGGGCGGCGTATGACAATAATGTATGTGTGTGTGTGGGGGGGCCGGCGTATGACCATAATGTGTGAGGGGGGAGGGTCTTAATATAATGTGGGAGGTAGGCTATTAATCTAATGGTGAATTGCAGGTACGGGCTAATTATTGCGTGTTATTTTATTTGTGGGGTGATGGTGGGGCAATTTAATAGTGGGGCCTAACAATTTAAGATGGGGTGATTGGATTTTTAATTTAATGCTGGGGTGGTTTAGGAGCTATTAATTGAATGTGGGGCTGTTTGGGGAAAATGAGGTCTATTTATTAAATGTGATTATGAGTTAATGCCTGGGGTGGTTGTGGGAAATGGATATATTTTTTAAACGTAAATGCTATTTAATTTCTTGCTGGAGTTGTTTGGAGAGAGGGAAATAGTTTTATTTATTAAATGGGAATACTATTTAATGTCAGGGCTAGTTGGAGGGAAATAGATGTATTTATCAAATGTGAATACAAGTATTTTAATGTTGTGGCTGCAGTGAGGCCTAATTTTAAAGGTGGATGCTGTATTGGTTTAACACCGGGGCTAAATTTCATGTACTAATTTTTTTTCTCCAAATAGGGCATCCAACATTCCAGGATCCAGACAAGCAACAACTGATATAAAGACACCAGCAGCCACAAGTGGTGACCAGGACAGTCTGCCAACTGCTCTGAATTTGGTGGGTGACTATCCCGCTTAGTCAGGATTTGGTCTGACTACAAGAACAGTTGGGAGATATATGTCCTGCTTCACACTGTACTGCTTGTTAAGGCCGAACTGCGTGCACCTAACAGTAGTGCACACAGTATTGCCTGTGTATTTGTCAAAAATGTGTCTAATAGCCAAATTACATCATAGGAGCCCTCCCGACTTAAGTGCACGGGCCCCCACGAGCCTTAATCCAGTTCTGGTCAGCAGGAGGAATCTATGCTCCCAGTCCAGGGCAGGACACAGCCTGCAGAGCAAGCAGAGGAGCTCTAAATTTCATGAGATTTATTAATCTCGTGAGACTAAGAGCTTCCCTGCTCACTCTACAGGAATGTCAGCAGCATTAGAAGCATAGATAAGTACAGTGGGCTGGCGGTGTCATAATGTGTCTGGCTGGTGATGTAATGTGGATGGGGAGGGCCTGATAAATGTAATGTTTTTTTATAATGTATGTATCAACGCACCATTTTGACCACGCCCCCAACATAATGTAGCTACGCCGCAAATGCGCTGCGGCACGCAGTTTTTTTCCCTGCTCGTCAACAGAGGTGGGCCTGTGTGCTTTAAATGCCAGGGCTGATTTTTAGTCCCAGTCCGGCCCTGTTAAGAAGTGCATGTGACATGCAGAAAAAGAGGGATTGTACTAGGTCCATAGAAAAACAAATTTACAAGTACAAACCTGAGACTATCCCTGGAAATTAGGGACAATTGTACACAGTCCTATTTATTTCAGCCTCCCCCCAGGTTTCGTGTTGTTTTTACAGGTGAACAGAGCATTGACAGATATTCACGAAGAGATCATTGAATTCCTTGGAGAGACATTGGCTTAGTGCACCCAGGTGCGTTACAGATGTGGAAGAAAGAGGCAGGGAATTAGAGCATGCATTGAACCTACATCTCTCCATAGAGATAACTTATTTATATTCGGTTTCCCACTCTCTTGGGAAGACCACTATAAAGATGCCCAATTGTGCACAATTCCTGACCTCACTGTATGTGAAACGTTACACCCTTTTAAATGTTACAAGATGCCTTTTCACATTTAATGACTCTGCTTCTGTTTAAGATTTAGTATCCATTTAGAATGGGATGTAACACATTTTTAATTGTAAAATCCCGTAACTGATAAATTGCAAACTATTGTTATTCACTGTTCTACTGCTTTGGAAAGTAAGCTTATACGAAAGTTTTTTCAAAATCATTTGTGTGCTAGAGATTTCAGCTGTCATATATGAAATAAGTTTTAAAAGAGTTTTCACTCCTCTCAATAAGACTGCAAATACTGTTAATTGATTACTATTTTACAACAATGTTGCTGCCCTTTGCAAAGTGGTGCTGAAGTTAAGTCGGTAAGTATGAATGTTCTTTTTTCATCCAAGACAGCAAAAAGAGAATAACAATGTCTGCCTATTATCTTATCCCTGTGGAATAGAATAAAAACACCTACTGGACATCTCCTTAATAAAGCCGGCTCGCATGTCCCCGTATCCTTAATGATTTGACCATTAAATTGAGCAGTATTATTACTGAAGGATTCTAAAGTGTTAGTAGATTGAAATACCTCCCAACATTGGGTAGGCAGTATCGGGATGGGGGCGTGGTCATGGCACAATGGGGGCGTGTCTAGCACTTTTGAAGCACTAGGCTGCCATGGTCTCTCGTCCCCTCTCCATTTGCACAGCACCCAACCATCGCTGCTCTGCCATTCACAGCAGCAGCGAACAGAGAACCTCCCAACTTTCCCACTGATCGGGGCAATGTTGTCCCGATCAGGATTTCGGGACAGAACCCTCAAATAGGGACCGTCCCACCTAAATTGGGACAGTTGGGAGGTATGGATTAGACATTCATGTGGCATTTTTACTGTTTCCACCAGTGCATTTTCCTGAAAATCAGCCAATCTGCAAAAGTACAAAGAGATTCATTTTTGTGGGATACTCCCTAAGACCTGAAGTGGGCATACAACCTTGGAATGTGCTTACTGGACAAGTAGGTCCACATGTGCTTATTAAGCATTGCAGGTCCACAAATCTTACAGTTTGGGATTGACGTGTGCACTAAAAACCCTAGAAAAAAAATATCTCTATCTCATATCTATCTATATTGTGCATTTTGTCCATTTAAAAGTATGCGGGTGAGTAAATACAACCATTTGAACAAGTCGGTTCAGGGAGTAAAAAGCTCTTAAAACAATTTTATTTTTCTTGCTTGACAATGAATATATATAACAATCATAATTGTGGTGGAGGATTTATCTGTTTAAGTAGACGCATTATTACAACATAGGCGATTCAGTCTGCCCTAACATTTAACATAACATCTGCTTGACTGGAGATATAGGCCAAGAGCCTTAGGGATATGCTCACATTGCACTGAAATTAGACATATTAACAGAGATAGAAAATGTGTCGGCTGCTCGTTGCTGTTACGATCATCCAGGCCATGTAACTCCGTCCATGTTACAGACAACCGATGTGTCCTTTCCTTTGTATAAACACGCACCGTGCTCATTGCAAACCACCACTGCTATCTGCTGCCAATGACAATAGCAATGTGCAAATGAGGTGATAAGTCTGACGGGGAGATCACTACCACTGGTGGACACCAGTAGTGAGTATCAGAAGCGAATATTACTCCAATGAATGCAATTCATGTCCATACACAGCTGACACGACTGTCTACCACTTGAGTGGTGGAATGGGGAAGAGAAGGGGCCGACTAAAATAGGCCATTTGCAGTACGGGTGTTCTTAAGGAGATGTGTCCAATTTAAAATACTGTATTTGTCTTAAGTGCGCCTGTTTGCAGCTGTACCCTATACACCCACTACAGGTGTAAGTGCCGACTGATCGTGATAACTGACATGGCATAGTCTTTGAATTAAAAAGTACCTTTAGCTATTACAACAACTTTATGCAACTACGATATACTATAAAACACATTGTATGTACAGGACAGATTGTAATCTTTATTTATTTTAATAAATGAAAAATAAACTATTTTGAAAAAAAAATATTTATATAAATGATTATACTGTTAACAGTTATTTTACATTTTGATAAAATAAAAGTTTTATGTGTTCTGATGTGAACTTTTAATGTACATATGCATGTGCATATAGGTACGGCAAGTACTGTTTAAACAGAACGCACTTGCACCCAGACTCGAACTGAACATGTATCTATAGATCCGCTTTGATTTGAAAACGGTCTGAAGTACCCTCAAGTTGCATACTCTTTTTCAACACACAATTTACGTACAAGCTGTGTTTGGACACAGAACAGGCAAATGGTGTATAACACACTATTTTGTCCTCGGTGGTTAAAGATAACATTTTTATTGTGTACAATGCCAGCGGGTACAGTCCATATAAAGCTGAGACCAACTACCTATCAGAATAAGCCACGACTGCAGTATGTCGCGATAGACCACATACTACTGTTTTCAGGATCATTTAGGATATAAGTGTAATTTCTTATATCATTGGCCCAGTACATTAGAAGTGTGGTGCTTTTGCTAGAGACTCTAAAATGCTTTTTACTACCAGGTCCAGGATTATATTGGGAGGTCAGGGTACCAAATGTATTTTCAAAAGGTTAGAAGTTGGATTTTACATCATTTCCTCCACCTTGGTAATATATAGGCACTATATAAATAACTTGGTAATAAATAAAATCTTTTCACTAGTCAATAGTACATAAACCCTTACTGTGGCTACAATCACTATCCAGCTTTTGTCAGGTGATTCCTTTGGTAGCTGCTATTACTATTGGGAAGTATTTGCCTTTAAAATCTGTCTGCACGTAAGACTCAATCCAGGTAAAAAAACATAGCTATGATCATGTTAAAATTCAGATTGAATTCATGTTTATATTTATTGTTGGATTAGCCAGACGGGGAAGACTTTGACGTGAGTTAGTCAGCTTAACATGTAGTGCAATATGTGGAACTAACATTCCCTGCTTTTAATAGAGTAGAGTTGAAGTACATTAATAATGTGTTTGGTAAGTGCAGAGCATCAAATGCTTTTTGTTTTGTTTACACAATGCAGTCACACCCTTCTTTCACCTCAGTTTTCAGTTCTTTACTTTTATTAAATACTTGTGGTAGACAGGGCCGGTGCTAGGGTCCGTGGCGCCCTAGGCACATTTACAAAATCGGCGCCCCCCGCCCAGCACATTTTCAAAACAGGCGCCCCCACCCTGCACACTTACAAAATAGTGTGTAAGTGTGCAGGGTGGGGGCGCCGATTTTGAAAATGTGCGTCTTTTCTTACCTGCTTCTAACTTGTCTCCTCTCTGCTCCCCTCCACTCACTGACACTGTCGGGCCGTGATGATGATGTCACGCCTGACAGTCGGTGAGTGGAGGGGAGGAGACGGAGCAGAGAGGCGGTGGTGGTGAGCAATAGTCCCTCCCCCCCTCCCTGTGGATGTATGTGAAGCTGTGCGGCCGCCGTGAACGGTATGGTCAGCGGTCGCCGCACAGTTTTAAGGAAATTTTTAATCTGTGGTGCCCTCCAGAGCCCGGCGCCCTAGGCAAGTGCCTAACCTTGCCTAATGGGAGCGCCGGGAATGGTGGTAAAGCACAATACTTTATAGCCTTTTTCGGAAGTAAATTAGACCTGTTATTACTAGAGATGCTCACTGACCCCTGTGAATTGGTTTTGGTTTCGGTCTTGGATCTGGATTAGCTTCATGTTTTGGTTTTGGCAAAACCGCCCTCGTGTGTTTTGGTTTTGGTTTTGGATTTTTTAGAAAAATTGCTAAAATATGCTAAAATCACATAATTTTGCTCCTTTTTTTGTTCCTACATTATTATTGACCTCAATAACACTAATTTCAAGTAATTTTGCAGTCAATTTTGACCACCTCACAGGTCACTATATTATTTTCATACACTTTCAAACAAAGACTGCAGCGACCTGGCTGGATGGTAAGCGACAGAGCAATGACACAAACGGCAGTTCATAGAACATCGAGGACACATTGGCACACAGCAGTGGCAGAAAAGAAAAATCGGAGTCCGCCCTCCCTCCCACTTCTCGCTATGTTGGATCTGAAAAATGGATTTCAAAAAATCCGAGATCCGACGACGTCACAAAGACGTTTTGCCTCGTTTTTAATTCCGATGGCGTGCAACAGTACAGAGCCGCTCGGCTCGGTACTCGGATCCCCTAAGTTTGGGTGTGTTCGGTTCTCGAGTATCCGAGCCTGAGCATCTCTAGTTATTACCCTGGAGGTTGGCGATAGCAATAGCAGGACAGCAGCATTAATTGTACCACTTCTGTCCATGGTAAATAGGAGCTTTTGCCAGGATAAACCTAGTGAAAGTTTTCTACAGAGGGTCTACCAGGTGCATGTCTGTGTTTATTTGTGATTTATTCCCACTACTCATATAAGCCAACAAGGTAGAAATCACTCATTTAGATTTTTATTTTGCCAAGACAGTTTGCAATTACAAACCAATTATTTATATATATATTCCACAGCTGATACCTTATAATTTAAAGGGGAGTTAAGTATTGGACAAGTGCAGGTTTTCCACTGCATACTATTTTTGTGAGTGTGGAGGTCTCCAACTGTTACCACAGTATTATTTATAAAGTCATCTAGACCATGTATGAAAATGCACAATGATTAGATCACGCAGTTTTAATACAGATTTTTTTTATTTTAAACCTAGCAAATCAAAACGAGGACAGAGACAAGGGTAACGTGTAACTAACGATGCACAATCCAAAATAAATGTTGTTAGTGGCACAGAACCTGGGGAGACCAGCATAGTCTCCATAGCGCAAGGAAGGTGTGGTGTATACTAGGTCACATTAACCTTCCCATATAATACTTAGGAATTTAGCTGCACTAATGTACACAGAGAGAAGCTGCTAAACAATGTCACTACAGATCAAAGTAATAGGAGGGCGTGAGGCATAACTCAGAGGTATATCCAGTAAAACCAATTTCACAAACTGTAATGCCGCAAAGTCAAACACTTCAAGCCTTGTATGAATGCCAGGAATAGTTGAACATGTTATATAGGGTAATGACAGCACCTTATGTATATTGTTACAGTGCCGTACTAGAAACAAATCAGTTTTGGGGAAACAGAAGGTTTGTCTGTACCTGCTTATTAAAAGGAAATCTCTATTTTATTATATTCTATTAGTATGTGTAATCACTCTGACGTTCATTCATTGAGGTTTCTAATGTATGATACCTGCAATGTTATTCCCCCAATATGTTGTTGCTTTGATCATTATTACGTTGTTCACTTCATTGCAGTCAATGTCAGATACGTTATTATAGAACACTGCTTATAATATGATTGGCCGCTCCAACATGTTTTCCTTTTGTATTTATCTGATGGAAATGTTTAGATATTAATAAAATAACATACTTTTTATACGACTGAGCTCACCAAACAGTAGATTGACATTTGTTTTCTGTCTGTCTCACAATTCCCTTCTCTCTTTACAGATCCTTCTACTTCATCTTGTTCGTGTATGATTATCCACTCACAACACAAGAACTTGGGGTTTTACTGTTTTGCCAAGGGATGAATATGAAATCATTGGGGTGTGGCCAGAAAACTGAAAATATGACTTGTCCACTCCTTTGCTCATAGTCTGCATAGAGGGATATAATTATACTATAGTGAGCCATCCTTACCTTTCTCCCAGAATACTACGTTGACACGCCCACTGTAGTTTCCAATTGGACCTCCCCTCCAGGATCTACCAGAGGTCTAAGAAGTCAGCAAGTCTGTAGCTAGCATATGCAATCACGGTGTTGGGTATTATTAGACACTAGCTCTGCTTTTGTGACGTTTATTTTCATAGGGGTAAATGTATTACAAACTGGTCATTATCAGGTTTGACTTATATTATTTCTGTACTCTATTCAAACCTGATCTGATAATGTCATAAAAATGTCCCTACAGGTGAGCTAAGTACCTCAAATACAAACCATTATGGGTGGTTGCACTATTTAAACTTCCTATGCTGCTTCAGTTGCTATCACTGTTAAAGTTAGGTACCAACAAATAATAACTAATAACTTTGGGCCTGATTCATAAAGGATCTTAACTGAAGAAACTTCTTATTTCAGTCTCCTGGACAAAACCATGTTACAATGCAAGGGGTGGAAATTAGTTTTCTGTTTTGCACATAAGTTAAATACTGACTGTTTTTTCATGTAACACACAAATACTTGATAGCTTATTTGTACACTGACATGTAAAGCTGATATTTGTGTGCTACATGAAAAAACAGACAGTATTTAACTTATGTGCAAAAGAGAAAACTAGTTTGCACCCCTTGCATTGTAACATGGTTTTGTCCAGGCGACTGAAATAAGAAGTTTCTCAAGTTAAGATCCTTAATGAAGCAGACCCCTTATTATTATTAACCTTTATATAGGTGCCAACATATTAAATCTACTCTCCAGTATACTTGACAACTTCTCTCCATTCTCCCTCCTCCCGGATGGCAGAGCTGGTGGGACTGGGGCATGGTGATGCCATTGCCCGTTGCATCACCATAGCTACAACCCCTTCATTTGCAGCGTTGTGAATCAGCACTGTGAATCAGGGGCGGGGTTAAACTACACAAACTGCATCACTAAGCCCCGCCTTCACCTGTCTTTTCCCATTGGTTCCAGCTTTGCTGGAGCACTCGCAGGTGAAAGCGCGATGCACATGCTCATGGCACTTTCTCCATTTGCTGTCAGCGTTAGGCTGCTGATGAAGAGACTAACTGCCTTGTGGAGGAGGGGGAGGGGGGGCGGGGTTCTTTGCAGGGGCTCCCAGAGCAATTGCAGTTCTCATTTATAATGGTTTACACCAGACTCTACATTTGTTGTAAATATGCAGATTACAGTGGCAATTTATATAACATATGGTTGTAAAAGATATCCTTCTCTTTGCCAACCTCTGACATCACCAGTCATCAAAGATAATATCTTCTACTGTGCTGGCCATATTAGGACATATCTCACAGAGGTCAGAGAGTGATAAGGATAATATATTTTACAGCTGTTTATAAACTATTAAACAGTACCTAATGCTTATCTGCTCCAATCTTCTCTCCATCAGGTGTACTTCAGCCAGTCATTATAGTCATCAGGGAGGACCAAGAATCACGCCTGCACCAGGCCCCTACCCTATTGAAAAGCTTCTCGTCACACAATTCCCACAAAGCATAGCATTAAATGGTGAAAAGAATACTAAGATATTGAATACATTTGTCAATACTACTACTGCCCGTGTACTTATAAGGAATAATACAACCGCTACTATGTATTATAAGGGTACACGGTATTAAAGCACTCGGCCTGTGCCCCCTCCTCGTTTATTTTTTTCTTAACCTGATTGACTATTGTTTACACCAAATCAAGGAAACACCTATGCACCTAGAAAATCACCCTCTATACCTTAATGCACATGAGTCATATGTGAACAGACAGTTGTATAGTAACAATCTCTCCAAACACATAACTATGTCCTGCAATGACCTCATGCATCACAAAGCCATTATTTCTTCAGTGCAGACAGTAACTGTAACATGAACTGCAGACATCCGCACAGAAGAGAAAACAACTGTCATTTCCATTTGTTTGTTTCAAAGTCATCTTTCCAGTAAAAGACCGGAGGGAGCATAATAATCACCTTTGTTTTATACAATGTGATAAGTCAAGCCTCAAGTCCTTCCTATTACCTTCCCTGAGGTCCTGACCGAGGCATTCAGATATCCCTGGTTGTATTACATGCTGCGGATTCATTCTCCTACCATGTGCCCGCTGCCTGCATGGAAATGTCAGCTTCTTTTCTATTGTACACATCTGAATAGGTAGAAAATGAAATGTGCTGATTGTATCTGTGGTATAAGGCTGCTACAATAAAGTATAATATTTTAGAAGGAATATGTTGAAATACTGTAAGAGATACTCCAGGACATGTGTGTAAATGTCTCACCTGTCAATCTAGCCTAAGATGCCAGATATAGATTGACAATAATAGAGCAACATTTTATACTGTACATGTAAATAATCTATAGATCACTGGGGCTTTATGGTAACATAATGTGACTTTTCTCATGCTTTATGTGTGATATTCTACTGGTGAATTCCCTGGTAAGTTTAATAACCAATACGAGCATGCTGTAAGCTCAGACCTAGTCACTGAGTGGGCTCAGCTTAGCTGTAGATCAGAGCGTAGAACGCTCTCCATATAGTGGAACTTTGTGACCTGGAGCTTAAGAATTTGGAACCAAGTTTACATAGTTGCCAACATTCTAAAATGGTTTCTAAGTGCACTGACTGTGGAGCGCTTGCTCCTACCTACACGCCCCTCCTTCCCCCGTTCCGCCTCATCAATCGTAGGCATAAAATGCAAGTCTACATATGGCACCTATGGTAACTAGTGGTTTGTGGGTATGCGCAGAAGTGAAATGTGTATTATAGGCAGCATGTCAGACTTTGCGTCCGACTCTACATGACTTCCACAGTGTGGTAATTGGTGACTATGGAGGTAATAACAGATTTGAAAAATTGACAGAATTTCCACTAAGCTATAAACATTTTTGCTTAAAAGACCAATGGGAAAAACCTCAAGCAGTGCAAACAAATCGGTCTTATCGGGCCATATTTCTCCTGCTGCTTACAACAAAAAAAACTTGGGATAATTGTAAAAATTATTTTGAAAATGGCAAGATTGGATTTGTGGAAAGTCTGCATTTTTTTGGTATATTGAGTGTTTGTTATTTATGTCTTGTAAATATGTAACTGTAGCCTGCAGTAGTGCTGAATATAGAGGATTATGACCTGTGTGTTCTAGTGAACTTGGGGTGACAGAAATACTCTGTGGGTGTTGAGAGGACATGTGAAGGTGGATGCTCAGACCTGGAACATGATTCGAGTCATTCTGGCCCTGCCTCATGGTGAAATGCGGCAATCGTGGGAAGCGGAAACAAAATAGTGCGAATTGGTACTTTACGTCCCCCTTGCACTTGCCATTTGACCTCCACTCAGGGATATCACAGTTAAGTATGCTCTTAATCTCACCCCACCCCTATGTTTGTAGTGTGTAACAAAATAATGAATTTTCTAGACAGGATTTTCCACCTGTGCTGCCTCTGTGGAGCTACAAGTCACAGCATGCCCTTCCAGGGTGACGGGGTATATTTGGATATGTGGTTCCGCAATCATTGAAGAGACACAGATACTTACTTCTGTTGTTCTGATAATAAACACTATTACCTAACAGAATTTAAAAGATTGCTAAGATGAAAACATCTGTGTGCATATCGATTCAGTGAAGGTGCTTTCATTGCCCAGAAAAGTGATATTTAAAACACACACACAGACATTTTTACTTGTGTGTTTTTGTTTATATATCTCATAGCAATCAGCAGTAGAACAAGACAATGCTCAGTAAGTACAAATCACTTTTGGAGGCAGACAGTCTTGACAGTGTCTAGGACTATAATAGCTCAGGAGTCAGAACAAAAAAAAAAAACAGTGCATTCTATTACGCTTTAGTAGATGACATTTTTGTCTGAAGATCTCAGAGATAATGCTATTTTTAGAGCCGTGAGCACCTGCTTAAATGATATATGTGCCATACAGGAGACATCTGGTAAGAAACAAATCTCTATTCACAGGTATAACTGAGTAAGTGCTAACCACAAAGGACACTAAGACAACACTATATAGCGACAGGGGAGTGTGGGATGGTGGTAGCTGCCATTCTGTGCTGTAAGGGGACACCAGAAGACCTGACAGATAGGGTTAGATGATTAATGTATATATGCCTCATTGCTTTTTAGTTTTTCTTCTGTCGTTTAGGGAAATAAATATGTCGCTATTTGTACAAGTGTTATGTCATCTATAGCAACTAGTCAGACATTTCTAAACTGTACTAGAAAATAACTAGTCTGCATTGGGTTTCAGCATATTTGAGAACATTGCACCATATTATTAAATAAGACAAATATTAATTTAAAAAAATAAAATTATATATATATATATATATATATAACTGTATACCAGAATGGAGGTATGTACAAGTACTACTGAGGGTGAAGGGGGAGGGGCTATCATGCCTACGTCTGTCTCCATCCTTTTCCCTTCTACTCGCTTATCCTGAAACGCCCATCCAAAGAAGACTCATTGGGCCTGTCATTAAGGACAGTAAGGCCTAAAAAATGAGTAACTTTGCACCTGGGCAAAACCATGTTGCATTGGAGGGGGAGGTAAATTTAAAAAATGGGGATAGATTTATAGTTGGGAAAGGGCAGGTCCTAGATCAACTTTTACATTTCAGTGTAAAAATAAAGCTTTCAAGTATTTGAGTGCTAGATGTAAAAACAGCCAGTATTCAACTTATGTGCAAAATAATAAACTAACCTGCACCCCTTGAATTGCAACATGGTTTGACCCGGAGAATATTTACTCCATTTTTTGCCTTACATTCCTTAATGACTCAGGCCCACTGTCTTCAGCTTTTACCATTGGAAGTCATAGAGATTAAAACCTTGCTACTTTTTTCTTTCATGTTTTCTTCTTACTTTGGAGAACAACTATTCTGTGATATTATAAATATTTTAAAATAAATGAATTTCAGTTTATACCTCTCAATCTAACAAATTTGAACCCCTAAAAATGTGCGCCTCTCCCCCAAATAGAACTAGCAGCCCAGCCAGCCTATTTTGGATAATTAGGCTCTGCACACTCTCCTAAAGTTTCTGGGAGACTCCTGAATTCCGGTTCGGTCTTCATGACTCCCGGGAGATCAGGTCATTGTCCCGCATGCTGCCAACTTTCTAGTGAAGTGGGTGAAATGGGGGACACCGAAGGTCTGTTCCGAGTCGCATCATTTTGGCCCGTTCATGAAGCAGAATGATGCACTTGTGTCATTGCATTGTGTACTTGTACTAAGTTGGTAAGTGCTATATTAAGGTTGACTCCAATAAATGTTATTCCACCATGTTAATTTTGTGAAGGGTAGGGGGGCATTAGAAAAATTGAGCTGAAATTTGGCATGCAAATGCTGCATGCCAAATTTCAGAATAAAAGAATAAAACGGACACATATTGAATAGTCTGAAACTTTTTTTCCACCTCCTGTTTTGCAGAGTCACCGCTTTTTCATTATTTGGGTGAGAGTGTAACTTGATGTACAGTGCGTTTTGACTAGGGGGTAAATAAATTCTCTAAGAGGGAGTGTATTTGTCATATTCGTCATCCACAGGGACCTGGTTAGTGTTTTGTGGCTGAGTTTGGGCTCCCTGTATTACTATTATCCCTGGCAGTGCTCTCACGTATATAACAATCAAGCCGCAGGCAATCCCTATGTTATAAATATGACATAACCGCCTCTAAGCTCATTTGCGGCAGGGAACTCATAGGAGCTTACTGTGCGGTGCGTATAAGGTGTTTTTTTTGCCAAGCCAAGGATCCCTGGATTTAGTCCAGATGAAGAGCCTGGACCTTGGTGAACAATAAAGAGGGTGAATGAGGGTAGTATATGGAGTGTTTTTATTTTAAAGAAAATAATTTTTAAACGTGTGTGTGTGTGTTTTATGTACATTTTACCTGGTGCATAACAAGTCCCAGTGGACCCTCAGTGCCAGAACATGCTCGCACTTGTGCTTCTCTAAGAGCCAGCATGCCCTGGCAGCCATGGGTATGCTGGTGCTTGTAGTACTACAAGTGCCAGCATGCACGAACACTTAATGACAGCCTGGGACCTGTAGTAGGCCAGGGACAAAATGTTTTATTATGTTATTAATTTTTATTATCCCGCACCCAATGCTCCAGGGGTGTGGGAAGAGCCCTAGTGATGACCAGCCTGCGGCTGGTTAGGCATTATGACAGGGGGATTCCAGCCCCCCAGTGACGGCAATCTCACTCCATGATGGTGCTGAACCTGCGGCTACCCACAGGAAGTGACATAATACCATGTCTGTATTGCTGGAAAAGTTTCAATAGGTTTCTTAAATTTTAGATAGTGTGTAAGTGTAACAAGCCTTAATCTGACATGTTAAACCATAAGGTTTTTTTTTTTGTCTAGTGCATATATAATATATTCCATAATCAGCCACAACAATAAAACCACTGACAAGACAAGTGAATAACATTGATTATCCCATTACAATGGCACCTGTCAATGGGTGAGATATATTACTCAGAAAGTGAACAGTCCGTTCTAGAAGTTGGAAGCAGAACCATGGAGCTGTGGAAGAAGGTGGTCTGGCCTGATGAATCATGTTTTCACTTACATCATGTGGACAACTGAGTGCATGTGCACAGTTTTCCTGGGGAAGAGATGACACCAGGATGCACTATGAGAAAAAGGCAAGCTGACATCGGCAGTGTGATGCTCTGGGATATGTTCTGCTGGGAAACCTTGGGTCCTGGCATTCATGTGGATGTTACCTTCACACGTACCACCTATCTAAATAGAAGTACTTTCCTGGCAATGGTATTACCTAATGGCAGTGGTCTCTTTCAGCAGGATAATGCGCCCTGCCACACTGTAAAAATTGTTCTGGAATAGTTTGAGGAACATGACAAATAGTTCAAGGTGTTGACTTGGGCTCCAAATTCCCCAGATCTCAATCCGATCGAGTATCTGTGGGATGTTCTGGAAAAGCAAGTCTGAGCCATGGAAGCCCCACCTCACAACTTACAGGACTTAAAGGATCTGCTGTTAACGTCTTGGTGCCAGATACCACAAGACACCTTCAGACGTCTTGTGGAGTCCATGCCTCGAGGGGTCAGAGCTGTTTTGGTGGCATAACGGGGAGCTACACAATATTAGGCAGCTGGTTTTAATGTTGTGGCTGATCGGTGTATAGTTACATGTTTGGTTGATAGATGAGGAGTTCTGTAAAGGAGTCCTAAAATTTTGCCAATTATGTTTAGGTGTAGGTAGGATGTGAGGCCATAAACTTAATGCAGTAAGACTAAGTACGGTCCTTGTTATTGCTAAGGTATATCCTTAACTTGGTAGGCTTATTTTCTTAGATTCAGCCTGTTGGTAGATCTGCCAAAATACGATTTAATTGTTTATTTTAGATAGCAAAATAGGTAAAGGATAATTTAAAATAAGAACAACTTTCAAAGTCCCTACTTATGTCTATTACATAAAGAAGGGAGCCCAACATGAGACATAAAGTAGCTTGTAAGATTCTTGCAGGGTAGTAAACAGGTTGTTTTTAAAAAACAATATAATGCCCACCACACAACGATGCAGAAAAGAACATAGCACTTACCTCGTAATCCCTTACTTAAAGATGTTCTCTTCCCGTAAACCAACTGCTGAATGGTTTTTATCCCTTGTTACTTAATGAAATGATTGCTGTAGATTAAAGTACAAAGTAAACGTGTGTATCCAGTCATAAATATTTGTTTCCATGGCACTGCAGTGTGTTGAACTATTCCACCTCAAACTGTGTCAATGGCCTGAAACCAGTGAAGGCACTGGTAGGCATGGTGTAAGCTGAATGCAGGAAAAAGAAGCTTATCAAGAAGTCAATAGGACCTGGTGATACAGAGCCTCATCATCTCAGTGATGTCACAAGTTGCTAGTGAATGATGGCTGCATTCTCTACATCATACTTGCCTACTTTGTGGACCTCCCCTCCTAGGAGTGACATTTGCAGGGGCACGTTGACATGATTCATGGCATCATTGCACAGTTGGTAACAGGGCCATGATGACGTGATTCACAATGAAGTGGGTGGAATCTGGAAAGGAACCTACCTGTGCGAGAGGACTCTCGTAAATTCTGGAGTTTTCTGGACATTCCAGAAGAATAGGCAAGTATGTTCTAAATCAGTGTTTCCCAAACCCAGTCCTCAGGGACCCCTAACAGTACATGTTTTCCATATCTCTTTGCTAGAGCACAGGTGTAATCATTACTGACTGACACATCTTGAAAGATCCACAGGTGGTACTAATTATTTCACTTGTGACCTGGAAAACCTGCACTATTAGGGGTATTTGAGGACTGGGTTTGGGAAACACTACTCTAAATCATACTTGCCTACCCTCCCAGAATTTTGGGTAGCTCTCCTCGATTCCCGGGAAAGAAGGTCTTTTTCCTGGATCCCATCTACTTCCCAGTAAAGTGGATCCCACCTACTTCCCAGTAAAGTGAGTAGAATGTTGGCCTTAGTGATCCGCAGTAAATTGTGTCATTGGTCGCCACCCCGGACGAAATGTCACGACTGTGTCACTGAAACATGAGGGACTGGGCCAAAATGACTCTATTTGGTGCGTCACACGCCCCATGCTCTTGACTCTTGCCCTCCCCTCCAGGATCTCCTGGGGGAAGGGGGGAATACAAAGTTTGGTAAGTATGCTCTAAATATTGGTTTAGTCCACAAAGACGGCTGCCTCCCCTGGTTTTCCGTGAATAAGTATTTGTTTGCCCCTTACTCTTAGGGCCCATTGAACAAACTGTTACATTTTATATCCCACAAACATGTTTTTGGTTTGTATTTTGTTTGTGCGCTGTCTCATCTATTTTGCATATGTCAAAAGTATCAGGACTGACAGGAGCGACTGACAGGAGCAGCAACTTATATGTGTGAGTACATTCGCCTACTGACAATTTCAGGTTATTATCTGAAATGCGGCTGCTGCTGCCTGTACAGTTTAATTTTTAAGCACTAGTCTAAGTGTGCCATTTAGTGGAGACCTGTCATTTAAATGTTCCTAGCGGTCACTCAGTTGTACATACTGTAACATTGCAGTATCTTCCCTGACAGCCGCACTCTGTGTCTGGTATATAACCGGTTCCCTGTGACTTATGTCACATACAAGGCAGATAAGAGGTTTACTGTGTTGCAAATGAAAATTGATCCAAAACGTGCACAACAAAGCAAGGTTTCCATCAATTTCCTGTTGTTCAATACTTAATTTAATATGTATGTATTTATATGTAGTGCTGTGGCCATGTCCATTGATTCCTAAAGCAGCGTTCTAAAAATGCATAATCCAGTCTATTTATGAATAGGTATCAGTAGGACTAGTTTTCTATGGCAGCAATAAGCTCCTATTGCCATGACCCAGCTTCTAGTTGCAGTTTGTAGAGAAAATAAACAATATTAAAAAATATATAAAAAAATATTTTTTAAAAATAATTATTTTGCAAGTGGTCTGATCAGAAAGAATACTTTATTTAAATAAATAAATAAATAAAGCATTTTTTTAAATTAATATATGCTGCTATTGTCATGCTGAGGTGGCAAGGAAGATTGTAGGGGTACATGGATACCTCCCAACCAACTCTGATTTGAAGGTTCTGTCCACCATTGGTAACGTTTTGTCCTGTGGGTGGAAAATTTGGGCGCTGTCTCTCATGCCATGCAGAGCAGCGGTGAAAGGGTGCCTCTTGCACTGGTGCACACGCCAAAGGAGGTGTGTGCTAGGGAGAGGACTTATATCAGTGACATCATTGAGGCACTTCTGCCTTACAGCACTAGGGTCATGAGTTCGATTCCTGACCATGGCCTTATCTGCGTGGAGTTTGTATGTTCTCCCTCTGTTTGCTTGGGTTTCCTCCGGGTGCTCCGGTTTCCTCCCACACTCTAAAAACATGCTAGTAGGTTAATTGGCTGCTATCAAATTGACCCTTGTGTGTGTGTGTGTGTGTGTGTGTGTGTGTGTGTGTGTGTGTGTGTGTGTTAGGGAATTTAGACTGTAAGCTCCAATGGGGCAAGGACAGATGTGAGTGGGTTCTTTGTACAGCGCTGCAGAATTATTGGCGCTATATAAATAAATGATGATGATAGGCTGCCTTATAATGAGTATTGGTTTGTTACATGCCTCCACTGTGCAACAGGCGCTCTGTGACTCTAACTGTTCAGATTAAGTAACACAGTTAAAACCCAGTAGTTATAATAAATGTAAATATTGTCCTCTGTGCAGAATAGAGCCACACGTGCCAGCCTGAGACTGTGCACTTTGCCTAAACTGCATTCCATTATTACTGCATTATGCCTGGTCCTACTATTGGTCATGCCACTTTCCACTATATTGTCACCCAACTGTATTATGGGCCTGCATCTAATGGTATCACCTCCCCAGGACATATGCAAACTGGGGTCTGTTGTCAGGGGTGACCACAAGCCACAATGGGTGGATTGGACTCCGTGTCGGACTGGGACATGAAGGGCCCACCGAGAGAAAGCAATAGTGCGTGTTCCGCCAGAGAGGCATTGCCAGCCACTAAAGAAAAGAAAAATTTCTGCCCCGGGCACCTTACCTGAGTGACTCTTTTTTCCTTTTGGCAGTGTAAATCAATGTCCTGCTCTCTCTTACCTGTTTGTGGGGCTTTCACTACCTGCTGCTGCTTTCATAAGTTTAGTAGCTGTTTTGTCTGGATATGGAATGTTGGGGCCCTGTTTGGAAAACGGGATAGGCACATGAATTATTGAAAGTCTAGCAATCAATGATCCCTCTAGACCTCCCTCCCCCTAATTCAGCCCCGACGTTAGCACCCACTTTTTAAGAAATAGGCCTCTTTCCCTTAACACGTCCTGACATTAAATGAACAGTATTCACATTTAATAAATAAGCCCCTCTCCCAAAAAGGCCTGACACCATAAAAATTAGTATTCACATGTGTAACCCCTGGGGATGCTGCAGTTGGACTTGAGCACCCAGGGGCTAATAATCACAATTGCATCAGTAAGAAAAGAGATGCATATAGCTATTTACCAGTCAAGGAGAAGGAACTACATCTCCCAGAATGCTGTTATGAAGAGGGGGCGGAGCCTAAGAAGACTGAGAAACCAGAGGGCGGAGAGAGAGGGAGAGAGGAGCATCCTGGGAGAGACTGAGCTGTGTGACCAGTTCAGATAGGTGACCCTAGGCAGAAGGGCACTGGATGAGTGATCTGAGCAGAGAGAGCAGTCTGCAGAGATATCAAAGCTCGGTGCAGTTCTGAACAGAACCTGCTGGAAGCCACAGTTTGAAGCTGTAGGAGGAGGTTTGCATGCATCTCTGAAGAAGGACATTTTACAAGTCAGCCATTTTGGAGATAATCAAGTTCAGACCTGTGACACACTGGTGCAGATAAGTTACTGGTTATTTTTATCTATCTGTTGTTGTTCAAGTGGGGTTTGGACTATATCTGGCCACAAGGGCTGAAGAGTTAGGGATAGATGGGTGGGCAGGTAAATATGCACCAAGTGTGTGTCTAATCAGCATTTGTGGAACTACAAGTCCCAGGATACAAATTAGAAAGGATTTTACAGTTGTTGCTAGAGGAGGGTCTGCATACTGTGACTGCTGTACCTCACTGCAAGTGATTTAAAGATCTCCAAAATCTGCAAACTGGACACATGATGTTTCCATGCCATGCTGCATACATACAGAAGGGCCCCAACTTGCAGTGCACTGCTCTATTTGTGTGGTGTGTTTGAATACTGCTGTGTGTGTTTGGCAGTACATTGTAGGGCTATAAGGGAAAATATATAAATTCACCCTGCAAGATATTCACAGTATCAGGAGCAAGTAAGATATCTGATATATTTTTTCATGTGTATAAAGCTGTGACAGTTAATGGTTATATTGTTATATATTATATTATATTGTATGCTGTTATTGATTTATTGCGAGTTTTTGTGTTAACTTGGTGTGCATAGTAAGAAGTGGTGCGCCACTTTCATCCACACTTGTTTTATTACTGTATTGTATTGTTTGCACTATTATTTCAAATTATATCAAAGTATATTTTTCTATAAAATTACAAAGCTGCATTTAGGATTTCCATTTAAATAAATGTGCCTGGCTGGCTTTTGCAGCACACATTTTGTCACAGAGTGTTAATACTGGGCAGGGGGTTTCCCGAATCTCCCCCTGGTGTATCTTTTGAACACCCCCCAGAAGAGAAAGCAGAGATTCGGGTGGAGGCACTGAAAACCAAGTACCAAGGTGAGAAGCATCTGCGTGGTTCAATATATATATATACCCTCACAACGTTTAATACACAAGGGGGTGTTACAGTGGAGGCACTGCTGAGATACTGAAGACACACTCAGTGAAACCCATCAGCACAGACGTCATGGATAGTATAAGAGAAGAAGTGTTTCTGTGGTGTGAACAACAGACTGTGGCCCCAACTCGATGTTTAGGGATCTATGGTGACTCTCAGGGAGTGACAGATGAGGAAGTCCTGCATGTGCTCCACAGGATTTATGGGGTAGAACATCCTAAAATCCTTGGATGGAAAGGTAGAGATCAGCATAAGACCAGTCTGATCCTCTGTGAGACGCAAGCAGAATTGGATAAAGATTTTCTTCCCTCCCTCGTTTCTGGGCCACAAAAACAACAATGGCATATTGTGATACCGTTAAAGCCAAAACAGCTAGTCGCAGCACCTCTTAATGCTGAACTTCCAGATGGAGATATTAACCGACAAGTATTCCCTCAGGCCAGGGAAGAGAATTCTCAGTCACTCTCCAGTACTAGGAAAACTGATGAGGATCAAAGCGAACTGTTCCTCACTGCTGTACAGAAACTGGTAGACCAGTTAGGAAAGTCACAGCATGAAGGGGGCTACAGAAGGCTCCGGCTCTTCTCAGGAATAAAACCAGTCCCTACTGGGGAAGAAACTTACGAGGCATGGAAAGAGATGGCTTCCCAATACCTGGAGGAATGGCATTGCTCCGAACCCTATAAGAGACAGCGGATCGTTGAAAGTCTGCGAGGTCCCGCTGGAGAACTAATCCAAGCTGTACGGAGAAGTGACCCCCAAGCCACTGCACGACACTACTTAGCGACTCTAGATCAGGAATATGGAATGGCAGAGGATGCAACAGATCTGCTCTATCAGCTACGCCACACCTATCAGGAGTCAGGGGAGACATTGTCCAATTATATCTATCGGCTGGACAAGCTGATCCACCTTATTGTGTCAAAGAAAGGAATACCCCTAGCAGAAGTAGACGACAGGCGTATGCAACAGTTGTTACGGGGTGCTCTGTCCCATGACCCAGTAGCGATGAAGATAAGAAATGCTCAACTGGGACAACCATCACCTACTTTTCTTCAGTTGATACAAGATGTTAAACAAGAGGAAGCTATAGTTAAATCCCGAGAGAGGGTGACCAAGAAAGTCAAGGTCGTACAGTCAAAGCCCGAGGCTGACCTTCCCAGCACTGAGTTAATGAAGATTGTGGAGAAACAAGGTGAGCAGATTGCTCAGTTGTTGGAGATGCAGAAGCAGATTCAAGCACAGATGCTGAAATACCACACTACCGAGCAACTGCACCCGAACATCCACCCCCGGCAAGTTCTCGAAGCTAACACTACTCGGAAACAGAACAATTGTTTCACTTGTGGAGAAGTTGGGCATCTCGCTAGACAATGTCCTCAGAGGAAGGGAGGAAGGTGGTCACCCTCACCATCCCACCGGGATAGGAAGCTTTCGGAAAACTGAAAGGGAGGACCAGGAACCCCCACACTGGCCCTCTAAAGAAAGCTGACATTAACACTGTGGGGAACTCTCACCTGGAATGGGGTCTTTTGCCCAAAGGATTGCTGGGACCTTCTCCTCACGTGCCGGCATGTCTAAATGGGAGACCTTGTATGGCCTTGCTAGATAGTGGTTCACAGGTGTCCATTGTGTTCGAGAAGTGGTACCGAGATAATCTATCTGACTTGCCCATAAAGCCATTGTGTGGACTGACCATCTGGGGTCTGAGTGACAAGAATTATCCCTACCTTGGGTACATCACTGTACTTTTGAAGTTCCCACGGGAAGTAGCTGGAATAGAAGAAGAGGTGAACGTGCTTGCACTTGTCTGTCCTGAGGCCGAAGGAGAACCTCGAGATGTCTCAGTGATTATTGGAACTAACTCCCATTTGTTCGAGATACTGGCCAACTGGTGCCAAGAGGTGGGAGGAGCAAGTTATAGTAAAACACTTAAGATTCATCCTATGTGCCTTGCTGCTTATAAGAAGAAAGAGGAAAAAAAATCTCAGAAAGAAACCACATTACAAATAGGAAGTTTTGATCAATGCTTTAATGGTAGTGATGCTAGTCAAGAAGACCGACACTGGCTAGTTATGCAAATGCTACAAAGAGAGGCTGCCTTCTCTTCGGGGGACTGGGATTTAGGTCTAGCGACAGGAGTGGAGCACCACATAAGGCTAACGGACGACAGACCTTTCCGAGAACGGTCAAGACGCCTAGCCCCTGCTGATTTGGATGATATTCGGGAACATTTAAGGGAGATGCTAGAGAATGATGTGATTGAGAGATCCGAGAGTCCCTATGCTTCTCCTATTGTGGTGGCTAGAAAGAAGACGGGAAAAATACGGATGTGCGTGGACTACCGGACATTAAACAAGCGCACGATTCCTGATCAGTACACTGTCCCTAGGATAGACGAAGCCCTTGATTGTCTTCAGGGAAGCAAGTGGTTTTCTGTGCTAGATCTACGCAGCGGGTACTATCAGATATTGATGAGTCAGAAGGATGCTGAGAAAACCGCCTTCATCTGCCCGGTTGGATTCTTTCAGTTCAAAAGATTGCCACAAGGATTATCAGGGGCTCCAGCCACTTTCCAACGATGCATGGATGATGTTGTGGGTGACATGAATTTCAGGGAAGTGCTGGTATACTTGGATGATTTGATAGTATTTGGCCAAACATTGAATGAGCACAACGAAAGACTCCTCAAGGTATTGGATCGCTTAATAAAGAAAGGGTTGAAGTTGTCCCTTGACAAGTGTAGCTTCTGTAAAACCCAGGTCAAGTATGTGGGATATGTTGTGGATCGGGAAGGAATTTCTACAGATTCAGCGAAGATAGAAGCGGTGAAAGAATGGCCTCGACCAACAATACTGAAGGAATTAAGGTCTTTTTTGGGGTTCTGTGGCTATTACAGAAGGTTTGTCCCAAACTACAGTAAACTTGTCAAGCCTCTTACAGATCTAACTCGAGGTTATCCTGCTCCAAGAGGTTCCCATCGGAAAGAGAAACCATTGTTCCGGGTAAATGATGCGTTCGGGGAAAGGTGGAGTGAGGCTTGCGAACAAGCTTTTGAAGGATTGAAAACCTGCCTGATTCAAGCGCCTGTTCTGGCATATGCCGATCCAGAGTTACCATACATTCTGCATGTAGATGCTTCCTTTGAGGGACTTGGGGGAGTGCTATACCAAGTGCAAGAAGGAAGGTTAAGACCAGTCTATTACATCAGTCGAGGTCTCTCACCCAGTGAACGGAACTACCCGGTGCATAAGTTGGAGTTCCTGGCCCTTAAGTGGGCAGTTGTTGACAAACTTCACGACTACTTGTATGGAGTACCATTCGAAGTGCATACAGACAACAATCCCCTCACATATGTGCAGACCACAGCAAAGCTAGATGCAACTGGGCACAGATGGTTGGCGGCGCTGGCCATTTACAATTTCACAATAAAGTACAGGCCTGGGAGAAGAAATGTAGATGCCGATGCTTTGTCAAGATTACCGGGAAGGTTTGTGGAATCTCAGGAAGAAGAATGGATAGAGTTGCCAGCTCCAGAGGTGAAGGGGATGTGTCACGAGGGACGTGTGGTCGTGCCTCCAGTCAAAGAATGTTTAACAGCTCTAGGGGCAACGACAGATGCACTACCAAGACAATATTGCTGGCTGAGTCAAATGGAGCTCAGTGATCTTCAGAAGTTGAGTTCAAGCCAAGTCAAAGAAGATCAGCAGAATGACTCCTCTATAGCAGCAGTTAGGTGGTCTGTTAAACACAGACAAAGAATCCACCCGAGTAGTTTGAAAACGGAGGAAGCTATTTTGCTAAGCAGACAGAGAGAGTCATTGGTGGTGAAGCAGGGGCTACTGTATAGAGAAACCAGCCGCAAAGATGGCAGAGAGAGGAAACAGCTAGTATTGCCAAAGAAGCACCGTCCCATGGTTCTCCGTGCGTTGCATGATAAACACGGCCACCTGGGAATAGAGAAGACCATGAGTTTAATTTCAGATAGATTCTACTGGCCGAAAATGGAGATAGACATTGAGAGTTATTGTAAATCTTGTGGGACATGCATACTTCGAAAATCCCTCCCAGAAAAGGCTGCCCCCTTAAAGAATATATCCAGCAATGGGCCTTTAGAGTTAGTCTGTATTGACTTTCTATCAGTGGAACCGGATGAAAGCAACAAGTGTAACATTCTAGTGGTGACAGATCATTACACCCGTTATGCTCAAGCCTACCAGACAAAAGACCAGAGAGCTGTGACCGTGGCAAAAATCCTATGGGAAGAGTTCTTTGTCCACTATGGACTGCCTGCCCGCATTCATTCAGATCAGGGTCGGGATTTTGAGAGCAAGCTAATAAAAGAACTGTGCGAGGTCTGCGGGATAAAGAAGTCCAGGACTACTCCTTTCCATCCCCAAGGAGATCCGCAGCCGGAGAGATTTAATCGGACCCTTCTCAGCATGATGGGCACTTTGGACACTAAAAAAAAGGCACATTGGAGTAGGCACATCAGCCATTTGGTCCACGCCTACAATTGCACGAAAAACGAGTCCACGGGGTACTCCCCATATCTCTTAATGTTTGGAAGGGAGGCTAGATTACCAATCGATATCTGTTTTGGAATGGACACTGCTGATCCCCAAGTAAAGCCCCATTTGAAATATGTGGAGCAGCTGAAACAAGAACTAAAGGAGGCCTACAGACTAGCGGAAGCAGCTGCATCAAAAGCTGGACAACGAAACAAGGGTCGTTATGATCTACAGGTCAAGGAGCATATTCTGGAGCCAGGTGACAGGGTTTTACTTAGACACTTGGGCCTCCCGGGGAAACACAAGTTAGCCAATCGTTGGCGAAAGGATCCTCATGTTGTGGTTGCAAAATTGCCAGACATCCCAGCCTATCGAATTAGGCCCGAGGGACTAACAGGCCCTATAAAGACATACCATCGACAACATTTGCTTCCCATCAGAGATGGTGTCCGGTTTTGGGAGGAGCCTGAAACAGATGAGCCAAAAGTGTCCACACCCAGAAGATCACGGCGAATCAGAGAACCGACCACAGAAGAAGATGATGGAGATGATTGGGGGTATGATGCTCCAGGTAAATTGGGAGAAATAGATTGGAGACAAGATACCAGAAGGCTCACTAGGTCTACCGAGGGGGCCGCTGTAAGACCTCCACAAGTAGAAGAAAGGAGAACTATGCCTGCCATTTCAGATGAAAGTGTCAACCCAAGAGTAGCTGGACTGTTGGATTCTCAGTGTTCAGTAGAGGAAGGCTCTAACCAGGAAGTTGACATGGATGGGGACGTCGTTGATCCAGATGGAGGATGCACTGAACGCCCCAACAGGGTGTTGGGGGGAGAGGAAGGGAACCCACCAGTCCAGGGTCGGCCTAAAAGGACCCCTAGAGCCCCAATGATGTTGACTTATGATAGTCTAGGTCATATGACTGAGATTCCTAAGGTGATTCATCCTAGCTGGGTCTATCAGTGGCCATATCTGACTCCCATATCTGTTATGCCAGGGCCTGTTGTGTATGGATGTGAAAGTGTATTTAGACAGGATGTCTTAACCCCTTTAAATTTGCAGGATGTGGGACAAGCCTCATCATTTGTTCATTGTGGACTTGCCCCACAGGGGGAGTGTGTAACCCCTGGGGATGCTGCAGTTGGACTTGAGCACCCAGGGGCTAATAATCACAATTGCATCAGTAAGAAAAGAGATGCATATAGCTATTTACCAGTCAAGGAGAAGGAACTACATCTCCCAGAATGCTGTTATGAAGAGGGGGCGGAGCCTAAGAAGACTGAGAAACCAGAGGGCGGAGAGAGAGGGAGAGAGGAGCATCCTGGGAGAGACTGAGCTGTGTGACCAGTTCAGATAGGTGACCCTAGGCAGAAGGGCACTGGATGAGTGATCTGAGCAGAGAGAGCAGTCTGCAGAGATATCAAAGCTCGGTGCAGTTCTGAACAGAACCTGCTGGAAGCCACAGTTTGAAGCTGTAGGAGGAGGTTTGCATGCATCTCTGAAGAAGGACATTTTACAAGTCAGCCATTTTGGAGATAATCAAGTTCAGACCTGTGACACACTGGTGCAGATAAGTTACTGGTTATTTTTATCTATCTGTTGTTGTTCAAGTGGGGTTTGGACTATATCTGGCCACAAGGGCTGAAGAGTTAGGGATAGATGGGTGGGCAGGTAAATATGCACCAAGTGTGTGTCTAATCAGCATTTGTGGAACTACAAGTCCCAGGATACAAATTAGAAAGGATTTTACAGTTGTTGCTAGAGGAGGGTCTGCATACTGTGACTGCTGTACCTCACTGCAAGTGATTTAAAGATCTCCAAAATCTGCAAACTGGACACATGATGTTTCCATGCCATGCTGCATACATACAGAAGGGCCCCAACTTGCAGTGCACTGCTCTATTTGTGTGGTGTGTTTGAATACTGCTGTGTGTGTTTGGCAGTACATTGTAGGGCTATAAGGGAAAATATATAAATTCACCCTGCAAGATATTCACAGTATCAGGAGCAAGTAAGATATCTGATATATTTTTTCATGTGTATAAAGCTGTGACAGTTAATGGTTATATTGTTATATATTATATTATATTGTATGCTGTTATTGATTTATTGCGAGTTTTTGTGTTAACTTGGTGTGCATAGTAAGAAGTGGTGCGCCACTTTCATCCACACTTGTTTTATTACTGTATTGTATTGTTTGCACTATTATTTCAAATTATATCAAAGTATATTTTTCTATAAAATTACAAAGCTGCATTTAGGATTTCCATTTAAATAAATGTGCCTGGCTGGCTTTTGCAGCACACATTTTGTCACAGAGTGTTAATACTGGGCAGGGGGTTTCCCGAATCTCCCCCTGGTGTATCTTTTGAACACCCCCCAGAAGAGAAAGCAGAGATTCGGGTGGAGGCACTGAAAACCAAGTACCAAGGTGAGAAGCATCTGCGTGGTTCAATATATATATATACCCTCACAACGTTTAATACACAAGGGGGTGTTACACATGTTATAAATAGCCCTCCTGTGTCTGACACCGCAGCAAAGAAGTGCAAGCTAGCAATACATGAATATGACTACAATTTATGTCCAATGCTTGCAATGGCATAATTAATCCAAACTATTCTCATTAAGCATGAACAATAAAAGGATATTCTACAACAGTTTTATAGCTTACCTGGTGCAGGCACCATCTTTATGTTTGTTCACACAAAAACTAGTCCACCCTGGTTCCTCTGCAATGAAGTGTGAGGACACAACAGGAAATCTGTGTGGAGTTTGTCTGTTCTCCCAAAATCCAAAAACCTACTAATTAGGTTAATTTCCACTACAGTAGAGAGTGGTACTCTCATGCAGTGGTGACTACCTGGTACCCCGGGGGCCACACTGACCCTGCATCCCCCCCCAATAATAGTGTGTAGTATAAGTACATTCCCCCCAGTAATAGTGTGTAGTATTAGTACACCCCCATCCCAATGATAGTGTGCAGTATTAGTACATCATTAACACCCCAATAATAGTGTGTAGTATTAGTACATGCCTCATCCCAATAACAGTGTGTAGTTTTAGTACATCCTTTCCCTCCACCCCAGTCTCTATGAGAGCGGCACTGTAGAAAGTTACTAACCTGCTGTCTGGCACATTGATGGCTCCTGGCTCCGTTCTTCAGCTCCTCCCAGCGGTGGCTCTTCAATGCATACAGCATCACAACGGAATTGACGGCTGTAACGCTTAAAGGTGCAGAGAGCTGGGTGTCTTGGCTTTCTGCATTGTTTTCCCATCTGATAACTTTGCCCCCCTTCCCTACAATGATTGGGTCTCCATTGTTTATGTGTACAGTACTCTGTTACCCTATTATTGCAAGTCTTTTTGGTAAAGCTAAATTCCAAGCTGAGATTAATAATAATTACACATAGGCATGTGTACCCTATTAGGAAATGTTTAGGATCCTTGGGAGAGCAGGCCATTCTTCCAGACGGGGCACCAAGTATGTGATTCAACACCAGTTACATGATTTGTGGCACCAAACCCTCCCTGCACTTACCACTTGAGTTCCCCTCTGGTATCTCATAAAGGGGAGGTTTTAAAAGTAGATAATCTGAAGGTGCACATGTTAGATTTATCCCTGCTTTCCTATTTAGTGTAGGCTTAACACTCTTATCTGAAGGTTACAATGTACACCGATCACCCACAACATTAAAACCTCCTGCCTAATAATGTGTAGGTCCCCCTCATGGCGCCAAAACAGCTTTGACTTGTTGAAGCATGGGCCCCACAAGACCTCTGAAGGTGTCCTGTGGTATCTGGTACCAAGACGTTAGCAGCAGACCCTTAAGTTTGTGTGTTGGGAGGTGGGGCCTCCATGGCGCAATCTTGTTTCTCCAGCACATCCCACAGATGCTAGATTGGATTGAGATCTGGAGAATGTTCCTCAACCCATTCCTGAACAATTTTTGCGCTGTGCCAAGGCGCATTATCCTGCTGAAAGAAACCTCTGCCATCATGGTATACCGTTGCCATGAAGGGGTGTACTTGGTCTACAACAATGTTTAGGTAGGTGGTACATGTCAAAGTAACATCCACATGAATGCCAGGACCCAAGATCTCCCAGGAGAACATTGCCCAGAGCATCACACTGCCTCCGTCGGCTTGCCTTCTTTCCATTGTGCATCCTGGTGCCATATCTTCCTCAGGTAAATGACGCACAGGCACCCAGCCATCCACATGGCGTAAAAGAAAATGTGATTCATCAGACTGGGCCATATTCTTCGATTGCTGCATGGCCCAGTTGTAGGCACTTTTGCTTGTGGAAAATGGTCCGTATGGGCACTCTGACTGGTCTCCAGCTACTCCGCCCTATATTCAGCAATCTGCGATGCATTGTGTGTTCTGACACCTTTCTGTCATAGTCCGTATTAAGTTTTTCAGCATTTTGTGCTACAGTAGCTCTTCTGTGAGATTGGACCAGATGGGCCAGCCTTCGCTCCCCATGCACATCAGTGAGCCTTGGGTATCCATCACCATGTCACCGGCTCACTGGTTGTCCTTTCTTGGACCACTTTTGGTAGATACTAACCACTGCATACTGGGAACAACCCACAAGACCTGTTGTTTTAGAGATGCTCTCACCCAGTCATCTAGCTATCATAATTTGGCAAAAGTCTCACAGATCCTTACACTTGCCCATTTTTCCACCTTCCAACACATCAACTTCAAAAACGAACTGTTCATTTGCTGCCTAATATATCCCACCCCTTCACAGGTGCTATTGTAGCGGTAATGTTATTCAATTCACTTGTCCGTGGTTTTAATGTTGTGGCTGATCGGTGTATATCCCTTTGACTTTTCACTGCCATCAGAAATCCATTAGGCAGCTTGGGACCCAGGACAAGCAAGCAAAGAATCGGACCAATAGCTTTGAGACTGATGAAGAAGAGAATAAAGAGTTCTGTTTACAAAGAGATCTTGACACATACCTCAGTGGCACACTTAAACCTTTTAATTCCATTTTTCTTGATCTACACTAACCAGTATAAAAACTAAGAATACTGTACATGAACGTATATTCAGAACTTTCTCTTCACTCAACTATTTCAGTTTGCTATATGCAGTCTATATGTTCAAAACAATATAAATTACAATCTTTATCAGCACAACTAGTATAAGGAAAGCTTAGACTTGATGGACTTTTGTGGGTTTTTTCCAACATTCATTATCATCATCATTTATTTATATAGCGCCACTAATTCCGCAGCGCTGTACAGAGAACTCACATCAGTCCCTGCCCCATTGGAGCTTACAGTCTAAATTCCCTAACATACACACAGACAGACAGACTAGGGTCAATTTTGATAGCAGCCAATTAACGTACTAGTATGTTTTGGAGTGTGGGAGGAAACCGGAGCACCAGGAGGAAACCCACACAAACACAGGGAGAACATACAAACTCCACACAGATAAGGCCATGGTCGGGAATTGAACTCATGACCCCAGTGCTGTGAGGCAGAAGTGCTAGCCACTTAGCCACTGTGCTGCCATTGCTAACAAAACGTCATACCTAGAGATTTTACAAATATAAAATGAAAACTTTCAATTAGTTAGTATGTTATATGCTTTATGTATTTTAATATAAATAAACTTGAATAACAATGTATTTCATTATAAAAATTATATTGTTTTTATTATGTTATTCTGATTTTTCTATTTTGGGTTGCCTGCTTTCTATTACCTGCAGGTGGCAGTGTTGAAACAACTGTCTATTAAGAAGTAACAGTTGTGACTTAAGATGACCACACAAGATACGGAATGCACATATCTGCTGCTCTGCCACAAATGCAAATGGTCGAATCTGTTGGAACATTTTGTCTTGCTTATCACTTCCAGCGTAGTGTCTGGACAACACAAGGACATCCCTTCCTATAGGCTGTATTTACCCCAAGACAGTGACAACAAGGCATATGGAGTATAATACAGTTTTATCGTGAAGTCTAAGGCGGGACTGTTCTTTCCATAATTCTCATGAACCTAATATTGCCAAACTAGCCACCTTATGGTGTCAAATATCAGACAGATAGACATTCCAAAAATAAATTCATCACTGTTCTAGACTGCATGCGCACAGCATGTAGCAATTTAATACTTCCAGTGTAGGATAGCCTAGGTACAGCTGCAGCTCAGCTATAAAAGCATATATCAGCTTAAATTCATACAATTTATTTGGGGTACCCCCATTATTATTATATCTTATTATTGTAATGGTAATTATTTTTGTGGTCCACTGGGTAGTACTGGTTAACACATCTATTCATCGCTGTGAGAATTGTTCTGTCCTATTTCATTTATTAATTCTCTTTCACAAATTTATAAATAAGTGGTCTGTCATGCTTGCTGATCTGGTCATCCTTACTCAAACTGTGGGCATACAGTGTACTGCAATTTGTAGTGTTACCAGTTCAGCACATCTGCTGCATGTTTAGCAGCTGAAATTCATACAATTTATTTTAAACTTGAAACCGTGTACTGCAATTATCATAGTCATACAATTTTATCTTGATTTGGTGTACCAGAGGAATTACTATACTGGCTATTTTGGCCCACTGACTAATGGCTATCGCATCCCATAATCACGGAAATTGCTTTTTCTTTTTTCTGTGACATTGTCATATATCTCACAATTAATGATTACAAAACAGAAAATTCTGAACTCATTGTTCAATGCAACCTATCATGATATATCCTTGCAGACCCAACAAAAGGCTGTTAAGAGAAGTCGTCAACTAAGATATATGCAGTCACACTCAAAGCTGGGATGCAACTGCAGTAATGGTACATTGAGCAGTCATAACAGAAATCCATCTAGCCTTGATGAAGTTACAAAGGAGGAAAACAGCCCTGCTAAAATGAGCCACACAAACTGCTTGGAACAAGCTGACCTGCAGGTCCGTGGCGTTAAATGCTGGAAGTGCAGCCCTCCTCCGCACCTAGCAGCATCTAAACAACAGAAAGCTGTATTGCCATCATGTAATGTGCCTGTTAATGACCACATAAATGCCAACAAACACAGCATTTTGTCAAAAAGCTAAACATTTATTTATTGATGTTACTAGTGAGTCTAGTAAAAAAAACAAATTGTACAATTAACAAATTCTCAAGAGCTAATGCACGTTCATGATTCTGATGTTAGTAAAGATGGGTGCACACTACACGGTTTTCGTCCAATAATCGGCTCAACCAGCCAATATAAAACCGCTTGTTCAAAAGTCGGGTCAGTGTGTGTAGTGACACGTTGGTCGAAAGTCTGCCCAAATGGACGATTGTCGCCTCATTTGGTTGGTCGTACCGTTAAGTATTTTCGTTCCAATCTTGTTTCCGTTTAGAATGATAAAGCTGAGGAGGAGGCAGAACAGAAGGGGGCATATAGAGATGACTTATGTTTGGTGGTGATGATGATAATGGACCAGTTTGCAATTTACTCATTTATCCCCAAGACTGGCATCCTGTCTCCCAGCATACAGTGCCTCTGTCCCCTCACTCATCAGAGTTCTGCTTGTTGTAATAATATTATTGGCATTATTACTGTTTGCATGCGACTGCCATTAGTGACGATGACAATGATGAATAAAAGGCCTTTAACATTGGTCATTGTATCATCACTGACGATGATAAGTCAGTCTGTTGATGCAAATAGTGTTTGTACTGTATATAATCTTTTTACCCTCCACATTCCTGTTTCTATCGTGTTGCGTTTGGTATTCCTGCAGTTGGGTGTAATAAAGCTGCTATTGATCTGTCTGAATAGTGACCAGCCCCCTCCCCCACATCCCCACTTCCAACCACATGGAATATATCTTTCATTTTCTTAGTTTGTGCGGCATCACGAGCAACAATAAACCTTGAACATCAATGTCATGGATGCATTCCAGGCTGCTGGACGGCATATATTGACCAATGTTTTACTTATGTTTCTAATAAACACTCTAGGGGGTAAATGTATCAAGCTGAGAGTTTTCCGGCTGGTTTAAAAAACCAATCAGATTCTAGATATCATTTACTTAGTACATTCTACAAAATGACAGCTAGAATCTGATTGGTTGTTATAAGCAACATCTCGAATATTCAAACCCGCCGGAAAACTCTCCGCTTGATACATTGACCCCTAGGATTCTAAAGTTGGTTATACAGGTTAACTGTCATTTTTAAAAATCCCTGCAGGGTTTCATTGGTAAGTGAATCCTTAGTTTTACCTTTCACATTTACTGTATCAGTATTCATATTCAGCTAAACTGATCAGACATCGTTATTGGAGTGGGGATGTACTGCAGCAGCATCTATTTGTCTATGATGCATAGTTTAAATAAACTAAAAATATAAAAATGACCAGAACATGACAATTGGCAAACTAATTGGAGGTTTACATTGAGAAAGGGGTTGGATATCATGCCAGAGGGCTTAACAGAGGTGTAACGGAAGCTGGCACAGTCAGGACATGGTGATAGATGAATTTAAAGGAAGTAAGGGATCATGTAACATCTAGCACAGCATAATAAATAAATTGTAATTAGAAACCTGCTGTAGCATGTGACAAATTGCAATCTTACCAGTGTCATATTCGTATCGATAGACCGCGGCAGGAGGGAACCGAAGGAGAACAGGACAAAGATTTAAATAGTGGCATCTGAGCTGTATCTCAATATGAAGAATTGTGAGATTCAATAACAGGAAGCACATATAAAGAGCATCTCAGGTGCTTGTGGGGACCTTTGGGTGACCACGAACTGGTGGTGTTCATCAGGGTGGTACCTGCACAGATGCCAGTACAAGGCATGCATCCTGCTCACATATTGGTATAATGTTGCCACATATGTAACATCTAGTGAATGCCGGTGTAGGTAGGTACACAGTTTCACACATTGTTCCATCCAGGGCAAGTGTAATTGTCTCCCTCTTACTCCTACTGTTGGTTCCTATCCCTCTCTGATCCTATGTTATATATGATGTCGGCAATAATGACTGTAGAGGAGAAACAGTAATGTCTCTAGGTGAAGTACCAGATCCACCAGATGGAGACTGATGTCTACAGCTAGGGCAACGCTGGGCTGGTATGGAGCTCACCCTCCTCCGATGTGTGGTATGGCGCTCACCCTCCGATGTGTGGTATGGCACTCACCCTCCTCCGATGTGTGGTATGGAGCTCACCCTCCTCCGATGTGTGGTATGGAGCTCCTCCTCCTCCGATGTGTGGTATGGAGCTCCTCCTCCTCCGATGTGTGGTATGGAGCTCACCCTCCTCCGATGTGTGGTATGGAGCTCACCCTCCTCCATCGTGTGGTATGGAGCTCGCCCTCCTCCGATGTGTAGTATGGAGCTCACCCTCCTCCGATGTGTAGTATGGAGCTCACCCTCCTCCGATGTGTGGTATGGCGCTCACCCTCCGATGTGTGGTATGGCACTCACCGTCCTCCGATGTGTGGTATGGAGCTCACCCTCCTCCGATGTGTGGTATGGAGCTCCTCCTCCTCCGATGTGTGGTATGGAGCTCACCCTCCTCCGATGTGTGGTATGGAGCTCACCCTCCTCCATCGTGTGGTATGGAGCTCACCCTCCTCCGATGTGTAGTATGGAGCTCACCCTCCTCCGATGTGTAGTATGGAGCTCACCCTCCTCCGATGTGTGGTATGGCGCTCACCCTCCGATGTGTGGTATGGTGCTCACACTTCTCTGATGTGTGGTATGGTGCTCACCCTCCTCCGATGTGTGGTATGGAGCTCACCCTCCTCCGATGTGTGGTATGGCGCTCACCCTCCTCCGATGTGTGGTATGGAGCTCACCCTCCTCCAATGTGTGGTATGGAGCTCACCCTCCTTCGATGTGTTTTATGGAGCTCACCCTCCTCCGATGTGTAGTACGGAGCTCACCCTCCTTCGATGTGTTTTATGGAGCTCACCCTCCTCCGATGTGTAGTACGGAGCTCACCCTCCGACGTGTGGTATGGAGCTCACCCTCCGATGTGTAGTATGGAGCTCACCCTCCTCCGACGTGTGGTATGGAGCTGGCTCAATATGGAGTACACGGGATTCCCTTGTGGTTGACCACACACCCTTTACGATGTCGTAATCACTGGGTGGTATGTCATAGGAGTAGGGTCACTCCTTCCAAATAGGTGCTATATGGACCCACAGCAGAGAACCAAGAAGATGTTAAGATGTCAAGGCTGTACCCTCTACTCAAGATCACCTAAATATGTGCCCTGGGAAAATGTGTCAGATGGTTGCTACTCTCCAGGTGGCATCCTGATCTTCCCTGTTGTAGGTGAGGCAAGTAACAATCTCGGAAGCATGCACCATGCATAGTTCAAAAAGGATGGTGGTATGGTGATGGCGACCTACACCACGCTGCATGCTCATGGATAGGATCAGCATGGTCAGCTTGAGAACTAGACTCACCTCAGTGATTCTTAATTGACACTTGATCCACTTCTGTAACACCAAAGACACTGCAAGAAATGGAGTCAGGATCTCTAATGCCTGCATGACTCCTTCACCACACAATGTTTCACTATGCATAAATGCAGCAGCATTTGCCCCTAAGCCACATGTTCCAGAGAGGCCTTCTGTTCCATGGCCATAACAATACTTAGTGTCTGAAATAAAATTACTATTTTTTTTGTGAGCCAAAGGTGTGGTGCTCATTGTGCCTAGTTTGCGAAAAGTGCCCAAAGTGCTCTACTAAAGTGTATTGGTCGGCAGGTCTTCAGGCCCTCTCCAAAATGAGAAAGGCACCTTTAACCCCTGATTCCTCATGCCATAAGGTCCCTTAGGGAGCAAGAGACTTCAGGCCTCCCTTTTCCGCAAGGCTTATCCCTGGGTTCCACACAAGTTTCCCCCTGATAATTTCAGTGTCTCCCAGAAGGGAGCCAAAACATCTTCAGGAGGTGGGAGCCTAAGGGCTACACCACCTCCTTAGGACTAGTTAGAGGGAACCATAAGGGTCCAGCCTGCTACCGAAAAAACCCCACAAAAAACGTGCCACCAAAAAAACAAGAGGGGTGACAAACAACTGTTTATTAAATAAACAGTGTCTGGTAGGTGTTCTGGTTGGTGTTTAAAAATGTCCTGCCTAACAAAAATCCTGCCTTAGCCAAAAGGCCAATGTAAAATAAAAAATGTACTAAATAACAGATTTGTGTATGTGTTCATAAGCCTAGGGATCCTTCTTTCTACCGGTGAACCCGATCCTCACACTCGGGTAGGATATACCAGCACCTTGGGCTCAAAGCACCTCGGACCAAGGTCAGGTGACCAAGTAGTGATGCATCACCTACTGGGAGCACATTTAAGATGGTGCATCAATGGCCATTTTGCAGTGGCCCAGACATTTCTAATTAAGCACCTAGATAAGTGTTTGTTATCAGACACATATTTGGTTTGTTATTTCTGGGCATTTGCTATGAACAAGGAAATGTAGACCACTGGTACAGCCTGCAATTGCTTATCGTGGTATCAGATCATACCTGCCAACTTTTCTCCCCACGGGAGATCCCGGATGGGAAATTCAAGTGTGAAGTCTGGGGGAGGGGCATGGCTCACTGCTGCCCAATTGCTGTGATGATGTGATTCGCTGCAAATCACATCATGTAGCTCCACCCACTTCACTAGAGTCCTCCCTTCTCCCACAAGGGGACTCTCTGAAATTCGTGAGTCTCTCAGGAATTTCGTAAGGGTAGGCAAGCATGCATTAGATGTAGAAATCGTATTTGTTTTACTTATTTAACCAGAAAAGTATTTAATTCCTCTGATGTAAATGTGTCTTACTGCCTCTGGAGAAAATCTGTGTGTTCTCTGTGATGATCAAATCCCAAAAACAGAAATCTCTCCAGTTATCAATACACACCTTTGTACAATAAAAATAAACCCTATAATCCCCACATAATAGTCGGAATGAGTGGCTATATTGACAGAGAGGAAATAATGGGAGTTTTCTTGTGAATAGGGAAGATCAGGAAACACTTCATTGTTGAATAAATCACTTTGTACTTGGGCACTATAGGAGACTTTCTCAGTGTTATGAGAGGTTTTAACTAAAAATACAGATGTTGTCATCTATGTAATAGAACCTTGTAGCTTATAAAATGTGAACCCTTGGCTGTCAGATTATGATGGTACATGTAGGTCCATTTCAGCTGGTGAGCAACAGGTTGCCCAAGCCTGCCCTGATATACTAAGTTTTCCCTTGGTTCGGTTGGTAGGACATGCTGGGACTTGTAGTTCCACATTGACTTTGACTTGATACACATTATCTTGACATGGACATAAGTCATGCAGAAAATTCACTTAGGGTACCAGAGTGGCTGTAAGTGCCTCTATTTTTACAGGGATTTTGTGAAATAGTAATATTTAAAAGAACCTATCACCTTTTAAGAAAATCATCTTTCTACATAGTTCCTTTGAAATTATACATGCATAAAAATACTCTTTTGTATTATTATTTTATACTTATTTTCTACATTATTTACTGTGACAAGATGGTTCTGACAGACCTCATCTTCCCATCGGTCACTCTGAAGCATTCGAACTGCAGTATATATTTATGGACTCTTATGTTTGCTATTTGTACCCTTTCTTTTGTTATGTCACAAAATGGTTATGGGACACCTCCTGGCATCCATCACCCTTCCTTCAACACACAGGGCATTAGCAGCACCTTCAATGGCACAAATGCTTGGAAGGGGTTAAATGGAAGAGCTGCTCTTCCTCAACTGGGATTAGAAGTCCCATTATCTAGTGTTGACCTCTATTGTCCCCCCTGGATTTAAGTAGACTTGGAGGCACCAGCACAGCAGGGGAGAGACACACATGGGGAGAATTCTAATCTCCCCATCACCAACCCATATTTTCATGATGGCCAATCCTAGTCCCAATTGACCTGAGATTACACCTGCAGGGTGGCATTTCCACCTTGAGAATTTTGGACACTTTAAAAGAGCCTGCTGGGGGAAGGGGGGGGGGGGAGGGTCTAGAGATTGTTCAAAGGTCTCCAGAGCATGGTGTAGAGTGCCGTCTCTCACCTGCTCCATCTTGATTCCTGCATCTGATCCTGCAATGATTACATGATCATCTATCTGTTGCACGCCGAACTCCCGCTGTCCCCTCGTGGGAGCCGGCATGTGTACCCGCTGTCTCCTGCTGCTCCCCCGCCTGATCTCTCTCTACTTACCTGTTCCTCGCTGCTGCAGTCGTCCAGCGCTGTCTCTCTGCTTCCTTGTTCGACGATTACTGGTTCTGCGCATGCGCAGAACGTCCTAACCCTTTTCTGTGTTTCTACTGCCCTCTATTGGCTGCCTAATTGGAACTACACTATAAAATACCTTCTGACCTGAAATCTGTGCTGGTTCTTTCAGTCAGTCTCTGACACCCATATTGAATACAGCTCCTGTGTCGTCTCCAGTTCCCGGGGATTCCTACTCAGCCTTTCCGAGTTCCTGCACCTCCGGGCTCCTACGCCACAGTATATTCCGCCATTTACTCCTGGTGCCTATATCGCTTCATCATCGCTACCACCTTCAGTGGCAACGCGACAGGCTATCCGGTAGATCCGCTCCTAGCAACATCCCTTGGCTCATCTTCTCGCCAGTTGCCAGTAGCAACGCATACTACCTAACATCTGTCCACGCTCTCTCTCTCTTTCGTTGTTCGCTGGGAACTTCCTTGGGGGCCGCGACCTGCAAATGGAAGCCGCAAATTCCATATTCCCTTGCGGGAATCACTGCTGAACACCTTTTGCTTGTTAGACTCCGCACCCCTAGTTGAAGTCACGTCAATTCCAGTGAACTACCAGGATCCAGTTGTCCCTCGTTGGAACCGTGACACTATCTTACTGCCCAGGAACTCTGCTCCATCTGGAGTTGTTCACAGATCCGGTCACCTGCCTAGCCTGTTGGAGCAGGGAGACTTGGGCTCACATCCCTATCACACTGATAGATAGCATTAGCCGAGTGTTTGGGAATGTCAACAGTTTGAGGAGTACCCCGGAGATATTCACTACAATTTGGATAAGAGTTTTGTGTTTACCGCTGTGGTATTGTAAAGATAGCTTGGTCAGGAGTTTATTGTTCTGAGGGATCTGAAAGATCTGAAGGTTCCATTACTTGGGGAACTACCTCAGGACCACCCCATTCAGTTACCGCCTGGCTGGAGTGTGAAACTTAAACACTGAGATATTCCCACTTACCATGTGTTTGGAATTTTGGAAATTGACGCAGAGATATTCAACGCGCTACTGGACTACGGAACTATAGTAATCCTTTCTGCCCTGCCAAAAAACAAAAGACTGTTCCGTTTTTATATCGTTCTTCTGTTAACTTCACAGGGAGGTTTATGTTGTGTGATGATTTGGAGTGTGGTGAGTTTTGTTTTAGAGTATATACAGATTTTTGCGGCTATTGTTTGCAAAAGATGTTCATCTTTTGTAATAAAGATACTATTGTGGATCCACGTTCTCTCTTTAACCGTGTAATCCTGACCCCTAGATATCAGAACTTCTCTCTGGATCTCTACCTAATGTCCTGGCATCATCACATTTACATATTATAAACATGTATAACATATATGTATTTTATTATTGATGGGGTGATATCATCATCATCATCATCATTTATTTATGTAGCATCAATGATTCCGCAGCGCTGTACAGAGAACTCACTCATATCAGTCCCTGCCCCAGGGACGATAGAAGGAACGCCTCTACATCTGGAGTAAGATCCAGATGTAATTTAGCGAACTCCGCTCAAAACTAAATTTTCGGGTTTTAGGTGGGGTTAAAGCATAGCACCCAACTGCCCCTTTTTCAGTCCCGATTATAGGGCATTGTCCCGCTGTCCTACCAGCGGACATATACGTCCCCGTGTGTGTATAAAAATACATGTATAATGACTACAGATATATAAAAATGTATGTAATAAACTTGCTCTATACAAAAGAAATGTGTAAAGGTAAGTGGGAGTAAATACATGAATAAAAAAATCTGCTATACATGAAAATATGTGATATTTAGATGTCTGTAATAAATAAAACAATTAATAAGTTCAAGAGTAATTTAATGTTTAGGTATAAAGTGTGTGTTCAGCTGTGTGAGAACTAATTATTTTTATTTAGACTCCTTTTGAGGAAAGGGTTACTACTAGCAGAGAGAATTACATGTAATTATGTGTAATACATTTTTTCCATTACTTTCTACTTCAGTGAATGTGGATAAAAGAGAGAGTTGTGTTATTACATAAGTGACAAGACGTATGCAGAAAATAACACAGGTATTACTGAAGAGAATTAGGATGAACTGGGATTGTGTCATGTCAATTAAGGGATTTATGTGAATTCACATGTAACAATTTATTGAATGTAAGGTTAAATGACGTTATGCCAAAGTCATGCCTGGAGGAATGATAAAGACTGGGGAGTTCACGTCTTCACAAATAAGTTCTGACTCACTGTGCGCATATACTTTTCATTACTAGGAGTCCTCACAACTCTGATACCAGGTAACAGTTACAGAGACAATGAGTACATACCTACTGTACACCTAATACGTTACACAATAAATGTATAAATGCATGCTTTCAACCCCAATTTCACCTACCACTATCACATGGTATGCTGAAGCCAGCCATTATGGGTACTCTTGTATATGTATCTCCTATGTAAAGTGCTAATTAGTGGATGCTTCCGATGCTATATAGGACCAGGGCTGCCAAGAAGAATTCAGGGCCCGGGTACAACAAATTCATGGGGCCCCCCCTCATAGTCAAGTAAGCCCAAAAAATGTTTGCGACGCCTTACGGCGGCGCAAAAAAATTTAGGTGTGTGGTCATACATTCAGGGGCGTGGCTAGCCAAACGGCGGTGCAAAATTTTTGGGAGGTGTGGTCATGCATTTGGGGGGTGGCAAACGTGCCATTGGGGCGTGGCTAACATCAAAACCACTAGGCTCTCAATTCGCCGCAGCGTCGCATATGTTCAAGCACTCCTGACTTTCAGGACATCTACCACCACAGTGTAGTATACAAACAATGCAGTGTGTACACAAACAGTTCAGTCTTGGCCTACACCTTACATTGGGCACAACATTCACCAAAAATTGGTATTGTCCCTACTAGAATCACAACATTTCACACACTGTGCTGCTCTCTCCTACCTGTTCTTCTCACTTTCTCCACCTGTGGCTGCTGCTTTCTTTAGTTGTGGCTTGTCCAGATCCAGAAATGTTGGAGGACCTATTTTAAAAAAAAAATGGCTACATTTAGAAAATTACAGCCAGCCCCGGCGTTAAATCAATAGCACCCACGATTAATAATTAGGCCTTCCTCCAGCCCCAACATTAAAATAATACTATTCACATTTAATAAATAAACCTATTTCCCTTCCTGCAAACAGCCCCAGCAGTACCTATTTCCCGCAACCATCACTGCCATTAAATAATTCATAGTCACATTTAATAAATAGACCTCATTCTCCCTAAACTCACCCCAAAATTCAATAGCCCCCAAACCACCCCATCTTAAATTAATAGTCCCCACTATTAAATTGCCTCACCATCACCCTACAAACAAAATAGCGCCCATTAATTAGCCGCCACCTACCTCACACTCACTACATTGCAACAAGCCCCCTGTGCCATCACACACACAATACTGTGCCTCTTCATCACAACTACACTGTACCCCCTTATGCTCACACTGCGACCTCCATGCTGCTTTTCCCCCTTCTTTTTTACTTTGTGCCTCTCTCCCACTTTTTTTATTCCTCTGTTCCTCTCTCCCACTTTTTTTTTCCTCCTCTGTTCCTCTCTCCCCAATTTTTTTTTATTCCCCTGTGGCTCTCTCCTTTTTTCCTCCTCTGTTCCTCTCGCCCACTTTTTTTTCCTCCTCTGTTTCTCTCTCCCCTTTCTTTATAGTACTGTCCCTCTCTGTTTTCCTCCCCTTGCCTCTCCGTTTCTTTACTTACCTTTTGTCAACTTCTTTCCTTTCTTTTCTGCTCTTCTGTCTCCTCTTCTGTCTTCTATCTTCATGCTGGCTGCGGCGCTCCTCACTGACTGACGGGCGTGACTTCATGACGTCACGCCCGGCAGTCAGTGTGAATGGAGAAGAGGAGAGGAGGGACACTGCGCCGCGCGATCACGTGAGTATTGTTTTTTTTTTGGTGTTTTTTTCTTCCAGCTCCCAAGAAACCCAAGAACCCCCCCGCGGGAAAATAAATAAAAAAAGTAAACAAAAAATGTCGCAAAAGAGAAAAATAAAATAAAATAAAAAAAAAATTAAATTAGCAGCGAGGGCCCGGTCCGGGCCCCCTGGCATGGCCGGGCCCGGGTAAACTGTACCCGCTCCCCCCCCCCTCTCGGCGGCCCTGTATAGGACAGAGAAACACTAGGAATGTAATGAACTACACCATTGTTTACATGCTCTTAGAAAGTGAGTGTTTAGTTTTGTTTCTGTTGAAAACTTACTTATTATTACTGAGTTGTTGGAGGTTCAAGACTCCAGGGGGTATATTTACTAATATGTGGGTTTGAAAAAGTGGAGATGTTGCCTATAGCAACCAATCAGATTTTAGTTATCTTTTATTTAGTACATTCTACAAAATGACAGCTAGAATCTGGTCTCTTCTAATGGAACAATACCAGCAAATCAAGCCAGAGTGAAAAACTTGTGCCTGAAATTAACAGCAAAATATGCACTGTGACATCACCATATAAAACAATTCTAATTTGTGTCTCCTCCTTTCCTTTAGGATGTAAGTTCTCAGGAGCAGGGCCCTCTTTCCTTGTGTGCTCCTTCTACTATTCCATCACCCTCTGTACCTCTTGGCCTGCTTCCCTAGCCCTGTTTTCTTAAGCTTTGGCCTAGTTCTCGCTGATGTCTACCATCATTTTCTCTCATTGTCCCCCTAATAATTTGATTTGCATTATCATGTTACCTGTGTCTGTGTATATATTTTTATTTTGTTCTTTATGCATCATGTTGTGTCATGTACGGCACTGCGGACCCTTTGTGGCGCCTTATAAATTAAAGATAATAATAATAATAATAAATAACTTATATACCCAAGACAGAGGTTTTTAACCCATGCGTCCGGACCCAATATATTTGTTGCCCTCTCATATAGAGTGAGCCGTAATAGACCTATTTTTGTAAAACTACTGTGTACTATTAAAATACTCAAGTTATTTCAATCATAATTCATTAAATATAATATTCAGTGTAAATCCTTAATATTTTGTGTTATTGATTAGCAATTAAATACTTAATTTCACTCAACATGAAAATAAAAAGTGATACTACCAAAAACATACTGAAGATCCAGGATAGTTATTGTTTTTTTCTTCTTCATTTTTTCAATGATATACTTTTTTTTCAAACATTAGAAATTATATTGCGATATTCCCTGTGGCTCCTTTTCTTGGCTGGTAGGGGTTTCATTGACACTTTCAGTAACCCCTGCAGGCAGAAAAGGAAGATATGGGAACAACAGAAGACTGCCTCTGGCCACCACTTAGTAGAGGCACATTCACAGGGATTTGGCGTCAACACTCACCTTACCTGCTAGAATCGTGCAAATTGTTGTTGACCAGGAAACCTGAATAGTCCTTGCGGAATGGAACACCCTTAGATTTTGGAATTTATGCTTGCTAGAAATAAGTAAAGAAAATGATGAGCAATGCCACTGATTTAAAGATCACAGGATACATGTGCCTGACATGAAAGGTTACACTAAGCAGATATTCTATACAAGAGAAATGTACAATCAAATTCCACATTGTGCAATGGGTGGATTGCCTGTGTAAAGAGAAATGTTCACATGCATGAGTAACTCTAAGCTCTGCCACATATAAATACAGAATATCTGCTTCCTGTATGGAAGCTAATTAATTGGGGTAGGGTTGCATGTCAAGAAATATGTTGTGTTCTTAGTCCTTGTGTAATTGGAGAAAGGCACCTGGTGCTTTGTTGTCAGACTTCCTTAATCTAACACCAGAGTGTGAGTTTTTACTGATGTTCCTTCTTATTGATTGAATGTTCACCTCTGTACATGTATACACTGAATACTTTACAGCATGTGCTTCAGTAATGTGCATGTGTACATAGAAACTAGTGAGGAGCGAAGTTGTGGTGGAATTATGCTCAAATTGAATGTTACAGTGGAACAGGCTTTTTGCAGAGGTGCGAAACAATCTTCGAATTCCGCTTTTGACATTCCGCATTGTATTTGCATGGTTCCATTCTGCATTTTACAGGCTATAGACCCTCATTCATCACACCAGTGACACAGAATACCGTGTGCTTGGCAGGGCTGTCTCAAGTTACAGACTCATCTAAATGGAATCTTTTTTGTTATGTTTTTATTTTCCATGCTGTGCTCCAGCTACACGTTCCAACGCCTCCCTGCTCTACCTGTCATCACCGCTCAATACAAGAAGTCTCAAGCCCTAATTCCTTCACGTTACACTGGCATCTCCATAATTCACCTCACCTGGAGCTCTTTTTCTGCCAGACCGAGCGGGAGCATAACACTGCAATCCCTGGCTATTATATGCATTCATTATGGACAGTGCTTGTAAATGGTTTGTGGATATACTGTGATTGTACTGTAGATCTTCTGGTTCTTCCTATAACAGGAAACAGTTAAAGATCCAGCTCCTTAATATTCGTCATCGTTAGCCATTTATGGAGCGCCACTAATTCTGTAGCGCTGTACAGAGAACTCACATCAGTAATATTAGACATACATTTTCCTAATCATATTTTAAAAGATCACTAAACCTTAAATGCAAGTTGGTGTATTTAAAAGAACTGAAAATCTATGAGAAAATGTTGTGAATCTTCTTAAGCAGACGTTTTGGATCAAAGAATCAAAACCTCAGAATTTTGTAATCCATTTCTGTTTGTAAAAAATGTGATGATTTCAAGACCTCTGATTAACTAATATAGGAGCAACACTACTGTCTTTCACTCTATAACGAACCTGGGAAAAACCGGTGTATTTATTTTCTGTATCAAAAATGTGAATTCTCTCCAATTTGTACGTCGGTACAATCTCTGCTGATATCACTTGATATAAAAGATTTCCCATTGCTGAAAATCTTCCCTCAGCTGTATTTACCATTAACCGCTCAGCCCACCGGTGATAGTGGCTGGTAGTGGTAAGAGTCTAGGGTTACTCTGAACGTGTGTGAGCCAGCTTGTCATACACATGTTTAGCGCTAGGTCAAATCTTAGAAGGCGCAGTTATCGAGGTCAGATGATTATCTCATCCATTGTCAGATGTGGTCATTGTGCAATGATATTTAACAGCCGACCTGTGTTAATGGGACTGTGAGATCACTCTGGTACAGGTGTTCTGATGTGCGCACAGTTACTTGGGGTACGCTGATGTTACTTGGTAACCCACTTGCTGTCGCCCTCCTCTACTTCTCCGGCTATAGCCTGGTTATGGCATCCCCTGAATACTCAGGGATTTAAATCTCACTTACAGTGCAGTGACCACTAGTGGTCGTGCAGTGCAAACGTACATAAATATTGGACGTCAGTTCAAAATAGAACAAAACTTTATTACACTCCTCTTCCTCCAGCACAATAATCATAATGGCAGACACATTTTCTCTAAAGACGCCAGCTCCTCCAGCACACATAGCAGAAATGCAATATTTCTGGTACCACGTGTTGTAGGTACAGTTATTACATCAGTCAGAGTCAATCATATACACAGACAGACGGTAGCATGGTCCAGAGGTTCTTGCACTACTATCGTGCACATCATCTCCTACATCAGGAACCCTCCTTTGCAACTTTAGTCACACTGCCATCATGCAGCAACCCCCCTCCCTCACAGTATGGATGTACCTTCCATGGGGCTCCTACTCCAGCTGTACAGAGTAATTACCGACTATCCAGGAACCTCTCTTCATCCTTCTGTTGAGGCTAATAATAGCTATTTTGGAACACTTCCAGAATAATTTCACATGCGGCTACATTCAGGGGCTCTCTTCCCCCTTTCTTCATACAAATCCCCCTCTGTAGCAGCTGCCATGCACTCACCCCTATCCAGGGTTCCTGTCTGTCACTCATCCCTTACCTCTCTCTTCCAGACAAGCTCTGACAAGCAATCCACTCCAAAGGCTCTTCCATGCTTAAGATCTTTGCTGTTGGGGCTATCCCCCTCTTGTCCACTGTTATCCAGGTGCATCTTCTGGGGTGCCCCTAAAGTTGGGGATCCCTCTCAGCCACTCTGTTCCCTTCTCTAGGGCTCTTAATCACTTGGGGCTTTCACCTCCTCTATTATCAACCTCCAGAGGGCTTTGTGTACTGCGCCTCGTGGCTCCACCGTGCTTCCCCCCCCCCTCCATTTTATACACTTTTTCAGGCTATTAAAGAGGGGGCAAACTTCTATTGCACCTTACTGGGCTCCCTCAATGCTGGCTTCTGGCACCCAATGACCCCCTATCACTTGGCGGGGACCCAGGACCACCCTCCTCCTTCCTGGGTCTAAAAATGGCGCTCTGCAGGGCGGGAAGCCAGAGTCTTTATAGACTGGTTCCCACCTACCGTACACATCACCCGGCATGGGCGCGTTCTCGCTGTTGGCCATGCCCCCACCTATTATACAGGACAACAACTGCAGGCAACTTGCAGCCACTTGGAAACTAGATTGGTTGCCAAAATTTCAGCATCTATGGACACCTTAAAAGTGAGCTAATGTTGTTACCACCTTTCACTTACATCCCTCCATCACCTGAGACATTTCTGTTAACTATATTAATCACTCACACTCCCCGAGCCTGTTAGTGTTGGTGTTACATTTCATTCCAGCTTGCGTTCACTCCTTACCCTCAGGCTGCTCTTTGAAAAATCCAGTTCCCTCTACCTCCAAAACTTCTGTATGGAGTTATTCTATAAAAATGACTGAGAGAAAATGGAGAAAAAAAAAAAACTTAAAGATATTTTTTGGGTGTAAATATTATACCATATTCTATCGTCATCATTTACTCATGTAGCGCCAGCATATTTAGTAGCGCGTTACAGTGTGAACAAAAACAATAACAAAACAATACTGGGTAATGCAGACAGACAGAGTGGTAAGAAGTCTCTGCTCGCAAGCTTACAATCTATAGGACAAGAGATTGATACATAACATTCTATCAAAAATGTGTAACAATTGTATTTCTTAATTTTTGCCATTTTTGCTCAAAATAATTTTTTGGACACCTGATTCTATAAAAATAATAATAAGATGGCTTACATACAAAAAATACTTAAAATGATATGATTCAAGATATGTTATTTGCTCAGGATTGACTAGAGGAATATGTTTAGTCAAGTAGGACAGCCTGATTTGTACATACATCATAAGTGTGGCCAAATCTGGAACATCCAACCTGCCAAACGTGCTGTCCAGATTGCAGTGTATGGGCAGTTTAGTGTCTACTAAAATGTATCTTTAAGTGGTCCCTGAGAGCACACTTCTTCAGAGAAGCTCATTACATTCCCTGGCAACCCTGCTCTCTAGTCCAGTTGTAACCTAAGTGGTTGTCTCTCTCTGTCATCACAAAATGCCCCACTTCTCTAATTCTCCTAATCTTGTCAGGCCTCCAGTCACAAGTCTTCCTCATAGCACTTTATTTCTTTGTTTTTAAAGACACAAATGGGTTAATGACCCCTGAGTACATGACACTTCTGCATTCCCTCTTTCCTTATCACTGTTGTCTATTTAAAAGACCTGTCACCTTTTGTCTTTATGTTTTTCATTTAAAATAGTTTTATCTACAATCACAGGTAAAATACAATTAAAATAACTTACATCCAAAACAAAACATGTAAATTAGACCCTATGATTGGGGTTTTTAAAATTTGCAAAGTAGCAACCTGAACTTGTAATAAATGATGGAGAATACTATAGATAAAATGGCTATGCTTATGGCTATGAGATGGGTAGGAGGCAGTTATTTGATGTCTTTGTTATTAAAGAACCACCAACATAAAAATAGAAGATGTCTTACATAAAAACCTTCTATTAACTCACACTTGCACACATATTTTCTGAAGATATTTGATATAAATGTGTGATTATGGAAGAATATCTTTCTATACTGTATGGATGATTGTTAACCGCTATTGTTCAAGGCTCCCATAAGGCAGCCACACATTCGCTGATCCTGCAGCTCAGCCCAAGAGCTCAATGAAAGGGTCAACATTCTGGGAAAGTAGGCAACTAGGACACACATACACACACAGATAGACACAAAGACACCCACACATACAAACAGACATACTTTTTTTTTTATTGCAAAGTGGAGACCCAGGTCGGGAACATGCCACGTAGGGACACCCATTTCCTAATGCCCTGTCAACAGGACAGTCATATGGGTATGTTTAGGAGCTGTTTATCCCCACAGTAATCACTTGAGATTTTCAAATTGATTTAGATCAACAAATTGAAAACTGACTGCCTCTTGGGGAAGGTTTCATGTATTCCGGCCGTCTAGGACATTCATACATCTGTATACGCCAACACCTATCCATGGCTAGTCAAACAGGTTAGAGCCATGGTCAAACACTGCGTATCCTTTCAATTAATTGTTATGTATCTTTACAGCTGTTATATGTTTTTTTTTATGTAGAATTTCACAGCTAACCAGATATGATCTATCCATGCGGATAGATCAGCCATGATTTCCACAGATTGGATCTTCTCTCTGTCCAGGTTTTTTTTTCCCACACTTCCTTACGACCTGAAAGAAAGCAGAGTTGTCAGATATGTTTCTGTGAAAAATAGAAAAAGCAACCTGCTTTTCATAACAAAACCATGTGCTACACCGAACTTTGGAAGCCTTGACTGGACATTGGTACTGTGTTGCCAGATCCGTACACCATCTCCCTCCTGCCAGGAAAGTGTCGACTGAATGCATGCTCACTTGTCTCACTATTTCAGGGGATTGCTCATGCTCTGACTTGTCACTCTACAGCTGGACCGTTTGTAAAAAAAGAACAGATATGTAAATGACAGAAATAAAGGTCAAAACCATACATCAGATATGAGATTTCCAACCTACCTTCTGGATTAACCTCCATCTCTTCAAAATTCTTGCCTTTTAATTCAGCCAGTCTTCCCATTTCCAGAGCCATTAAAAGTTTGCTTCAGGAGAGTACCTTTGTCACTCACCGGACTGTGAGTGCCATTTCCCGTGTGTTTAGGAACCGTGGCCGTCCGCCATCCTGAGGGTCTGCGCATGTGCAGCCCTTATCAAGCCTTCAATACCTGTTGCTTTTAATTGATTGGATGATCAGGCAACCCTCCCTATTTAAACCACCTGTGATCATTACCTGGTTGCCTGATCTTGGAGTCTCATTTCCCATGAGCCTCTGAAGTTGTTCCTGTGTTCCTCGTGTCTTCAGCTTCTGCTGATTCCTGTTTACTGCTATTGTGGTTGCCAGACCACTTCAACTCTCCTGTGTTCTTCGTGCCTGCACTCAGCTGATTCCTATCCACTGCCTCCGTTACTACTACAGAGTTCCTGCTCACTTCAACTCTCCTGTGTTCATCGTGCCTGCACTCAGCTGATTCCTATCCGCTGCCTCCGTTACTACTACAGAGTTCCTGCTCACTTCAACTCTCCTGTGTTCATCGTGCCTGCACTCAGCTGATTCCTATCCGCTGCCTCCGTTACTACTACAGAGTTCCTGCTCACTTCAACTCTCCTGTGTTTATCGTGTCAGCTCCCCGCTGCCTCCGTTACCACTACTACTGGATACCAGACCGCCTCAACTCTCCCGTGTTCATCATGTTTCCAGTTTCTCTTACTACTGCTTCCTGAGTATTGCTTCTTTGATTCTGGATTACCTGCCGTGCGCTGCACCAACCTGATTACCGCTTCCACCCTCCAGGGGTCTCTCCCCCTGCCGGCCTTCAGCCTTCAGGTATCCCTGCACGTCGCTCTGACAGCCTGCTCTCCTGAACCGCGGTATGCATACTTTCCATTGACTTTGCTTTTGTATTGCATATCCATCTGGACTGAGTTGTGTTCTTCTCCGGAGCCTCCTATCCACTGAAGCTATTGTTACCATTGACTTTGTTTTCTATTGCCTGGATTGCTATTGTGACTTTGTATACTTCAAGCAGCGCTGGTCAGTTATTGTTGTATTGTGGATATCATCGTGGGAGCAAGTTCTGTGTGCCCCGTGTATACTCTGCTTTACATTCATCTCCTCGTGCCCCTCCTCACATATATATAGCAGTGGTACAACTTGCTGACGCAGACCATTGACTCCTGTTCCCTGTTACACCCGTTTCAAGTATCCTCTCACATAGCAGTGGTACAACTTGCTACACGCAGACCACTGACTTCCCCGTTACCTACCTTCACCTGGATTCCATTCCTTCACTAGACAGCGGTACAACTTGCTATACGCAGACCGCTGACTCTCACTACCTCCTCGCTACTCCTGGATATTCCTCCTCACTATAGCAGTGGTACAACTTGCTATACGCAGACCACTGACTCTCCTCACGTTTCCTTGTCCATCTGGTTCCTCGTGTACATTCATCTACTCATTACCAGTTGCTGCTAGTCATAGACTTTCCTTGAGCATTCTCTCACCATCTGCTGTTTCTCCTGTTCCGTTGTCACCCTGCTACCAGAGAACCATTATACCAGCTATATTACTCTGGTAAGTCCATCATCTGGTGATATCCTGGGCAAAGACTCCTAGTGCCCGTGACAACCTTCAGGGAGGTGGTAACATTGACAGTGCACCATGATGTCGTGCCCACTGATCCAATTCTGTGATGTTTAGGTTGAGTACCTTTGAATGAGTGGCAACATGCTTTTGAAGCTTTGTGACAAACAGAGTTTGGGGATTTTTAGCTCCACACTCTCGGGCAAAGAGGCGTATGCAATTGCTGCCTCTGAAATTTTCCGCAACTGGTCTGGCAACCATGTAGACATTTTTAGGCAGCCGCTCCACATTCTTTCTGCTTCTTTGCAAGAAGTTCCTTTTATATTTGCATTGTTGGTGTCAACAGGATTGGAACTTTTCTTCCTGGTTTTCCCCAGATTTAAACCCATGTGAACTGCCGCCAGAGCTTCTTCTGTGGCTCTGATAGTGCTAGGGAAACATCTTCCTGGAGATCTGAAGTTTCTCTTGAAGAAAAGTTAGTTGACAGCATCTTGGAACCTTCCCCATCCCTACTTAAATTGAATAAGATCACCTGTGTCAGGGTGACCTTTGCAAGCAATGCCCAGTTTTTAAGTGAAGGTTAATGGATAAATTACTGTGGTACGCCTGTGTCAGGATTCCCAATATAAGACCACAGAGAGAGCATAGTGAACAAAGTGGTAACACTGGATACACAGGTTTCAGGGTGCAGTATGGTAGGGTATGGCAGAAATAGCAAAAAAACTCAATAAACAGATGCAAAATGCAATGGTCTGCAGCACTTTACCACAAGGTAGTGGAGATGACACACAAGGGGAGATGGTCGGCTGAGCAAGGCACTGAAGGTGACACAGGATGCGATGATCTGCAGGACTTTACCACAAAGTAGTGGAGACTGCTAGTAACAGTCTGCAACAGGTTTGCCCTCTGTTACATTGGAGAGCTGAAAGCAGGTAGTGGTGGTAATACTCTGCATCAGGATAAAGCTGAAATACTGGAGAGCTGCAAGCAGATACAGAGTCACAGACAAGCCGAGTCAGGGGTCACAGGAAGAGGTGCAAAAACACAGAGGGACAAGCAGAGGTCAATACCAGGAGATCAATCAGGATAAGCCACAGGAACAGCAACATATGATTTGGCAAATGCTGCTGGGAAAAGCTGGCTTTTATATGCCAGAGACAGGTGTTAAGCATCCTTGAGAAATGAGACAGCTCTGGCAGATAAGAGAGCAGTATTAGTACCACAGTGGTACTAGAGGCAGGATAAGCGCTGACCCCCGCGGGATGCATGCTTTTATCAGACCAAGACCAATCCAAGGAGCCAGACAATGCACTAAAAAGAGCCATTAAAATTTACAGCAAAAAGCAAGTTCCTCACTGAGCTTCGAATCGGCCCCAATTCCCAAAAAATTATAAAATATTTTGGTACCTTTAACGTAAAGTGCAAATTACAAACACTTTGTGCAATACTGATGAAAGAGCAGCAAAGTGTAAGGTTTGAGTAATACATATACACATCTATTTAGACATCCATGCTTACATTACTTCTGCAAGCAACGTTGTTCTTTGCTAAAAAACTGTTGTCTTTATACCTTTCAAGAAAATAAAAAAATAATCCTCCAGCGTTCTTTGGATGTTGATAGTTGAATAAGTAGAATAAGGTGGAGTTACAGCAGAGGTGTCACTCATTTTGGTCAATTATTTTACAGTAGACAAGACCAGATGTCAAAATGTTGTGCAGAGTCATCTGCATGATCCCTGGGTCTCTTGGGAAAGCTAAGTTTTTTTCCTAGCAGCAGTTGACTGAGAAACTGAAGGAGGAGACGAAGTCCTGTCACGTAACACTTGAGCTGTCATCTTGCTCACCAGGAGCTCCTTGCATCTCTTGAGATCTGGGTCAGTTGGAAACAAAGAGAAGACATAGCTGTGGCGAAGCAAATAATTTTTTTTATCTACAAGTCCGACATACTTGGGGTAATTGCTTTGTTTCATCGCCTCCTTCAGTTTCTCAAGTTGCTTTTCCAAAAGTCTAGTTAAGGAATCACTTGACTCAAGCTAGCAGGGTCTGAACTCACTTCACAGGAGACTACTTCAAATGGCTTCAGCACCTTGCACAACACGGAAAGTATTTTCCAGTGCGCTTCAGTAAAATACATCCCCCCTCCTTTCCCAATGTCATAGCTTGTGGAGTAAGCGTGGATGGCTTTATGCTGTTCCTCCATCCTCAGATGCATATACAGGGTGAAATTCCATTTTTTTACCACCACTTGCTTCAGTTGGTGGTAGGGCAAATTAAATTGCTCATGTAGCTGCTGTAATCTCCTACCTGCTGTAGCCGAATGCCGGAAATGTCCAGATATTTTCCAGGTCACAGACAGCATCTCCTGCAGGTCCCTGTCATTTTTTAAAAAGCTCTGCACCACCAAGTTTATTGTGTGAGCAAAACAAGGAATGTGATGGAATTCACCAAGCTGTAATACTCTCACAATATTGGTGGCGTTATCAGAAATTACATATCCTGAGGAGAGTCCAAGTGGGATAAGCCATGTTGCAATGGCATCCCTTAGTTTTTGTAACAGATTGTCAGCTGTTTGCCTCTTAGTGAAGCCGGTGATACACAGAGTAGCCTGCCTCTGAAAAATGTGACGTACTTGGGTACATGCTGCTGCTGTTCCTGCTGAAAAAGGCGAATCACCAAGCCAGTGGGCTGTAACAGTTATATAATCTTTAGTTTGCCCAGTTCCGCTTGTCCACATATCTGTGGTTAAGTATACAGTGGATAGAATGTCATTTTGTAGCCCAATAATTAAATTTTTACGAACCTTCTGGTAGAGGTGAGGAATAGCTTTTCTAGTAAAATGGTGTCGTGATGTAATTTGGTAACGGGGACAGAAGACCTCAAGTAACTGTCTAAAACCAGCTGCATTAATAGTGGATATTGGACGCAGATCTAATACTAGCATAGTCGCATGGCGTCTGTGATCCGCTTTGCAACTGGGTGACAGGTTTCATACTTGCTTCCTCTTGCAAAGGATTGTTTAACAGTCAATTGTTGTAAACTACTAGTAGTCTTCTTCTTAGTCTGCTTCTGGGATGAAGATCCACCCAAGCAGCAGTAGTAGCAGCAGCAGTGGGACTAACGCTCAAGAATTCTTCTGAGAAATCCAGGATAGTGGAGGAGTCATCTAGCCTTAGCAACTTGGATGCAGGACTAACCCCGATCGCTACTTAGGATATTGATGAGGACGGTGTTGTGGGTGTAGATTGCAGGTGCCAGGATCTAGCTGAGAGAAGGGATCTAGCTGATGCTGGACTGCTTGGAGCGTTTTTCCCAACAGCTTGCCATGAACTCGCTTCAAATGGCGTAACATGGAGGAGGTTCCTAGATGGTTAAGGTCCCTACCTCTACTGACTGTGGCTTTACAAACGCTACAAATGGCTAAACAACTGTTGTCAGGATTTGTGTAAAAATAATTCCACACATAAGAGGTGGATTTTTTGGTCTTATACCCAGGCATGACAATGGCCTTCTACTTATCATGTGCAAGAACTGCTTCCACTGGTGCAAGACTTACACAAACAACATCATCCTCATCAACATCCTCATTAGCGTCCTCATCAGCTACACAAATATCTCCCTCATCCTGTTGCAATTCCAAAGTGGCATCCTCTATTTGTGTATGACCGGCTACACTTGGACTGTTCATGCACACTGCTGAAAGGGGCCTTCTTTATGAGTACACTATCAGAAAGGTGAGGCTTACACATAGCACTCATGGATAGACTCTCCTCAGGGATTTGTGTCATTTCTGAATCGGCACATATGTTTTCCTCTAATGCCTTAATGTTTTCTTATAACTCGGCTTTTACACGTAAAAGTATTTGGGCACCACTTTTTGAGTCAGAATGACAAGGTCTTGCTTGGTCATGACTGACCTTACATTAGGATGCCTCAGTGACAGTTGCAGAACTAGCATTCATAGAGAAAGGCAAAGGCCTCATCCTTTCCTTGCCACTGCGTGTGTAGAATGGCATGTTTGCAATTTTATTTTTTTCTGCAGATAACTTTGCCTGCATTACAGGTCTTTTTATCTTTACCAAGGTAAAAGGTGTTTTTTTTTACATTTTCGTTTCCCTGACTTAATAACACTATGCACTTTAACATTAGCAGATGACGTAGAGGGATTACTATCATCATGCTTGTTGCTCCTGGTCTTCTGTGTACTGCTGTGAATTCATTTTGATAGCATAGTACAATGTGACTGCAGATTAAGAACAAACCTGCCAGCCCTATTATTTCTATTTCAGCAATGACAATTAGCAATGAAGCTCTCCTGATTTTGTGTGAACTATATAACACCGTACAATGTGACTGCAGATTTAGACCAAGGCTGCCAGCCCCATTATTTCTATTTCAGCAATGGCAATTAGCAATGGAGCTCTCCTGAATATCACTTGAGACTTCGAAGGACACTGCTACCCCTCCTCTTTCTTTTCTATCTATGACTCTGCCCAACTGCACTAGAGACTGCCAAGAAGCTTGCTACCCCTTCTGTGTCCCTCTGTGAAATGGTGCTGAATCGCAGTGGACGGAGCTACTTATAGAATCCAAAACTCGTGAGATCCGACAACGTAACAATGACGTTTTGCCTCGTTTTCAATTCCGAGGGCACGCAAAAGTACCGAGCCGGCTCGGCTTGGCATTCGGATAGACGAAGTTCAGGCTCGGTTCCCCGAGAACCGAGCCTGAGCATCTCTAATTATAAGCAGAGACATATTCTATAATTAAAAATAACCCATAATTATAAAGAACCCTAATGTGATGAACCACATATTGTATAAAAGAGTCTGAAACTTGCATAACATAATCATACTATATTATCTTTAGGTGCAGTTACCATGTGTACACAGTCCCCCACGCATTTCACCACTGAATGAGACATTGTACAGGTCCTTTGATTGATGTGCCGTTTGTGTAAAGTGCAGATTACTTTGCAATCGAGTCGAGAGTCGAGCCTACATTCCTGTCTGATTTACCAGCCACTAGGTGTAGTAACATGTTGGTGACCAAATTAAATCAGCAGCATCTATTTATATAGCGCCACCAATTCTGTAGCACTGTACAGAGAATCACTCACAGTCCCTGCCCTATTGAAGCTTACATTCTAAATTCCCTAACATACACACGGACCGAGATAGACTAAGCTTAATTTATTAGCAGCCAAATAACCTACCAGTATGTTTTTGAAGTGTGGAAGGAAACTGGAGCACCCGTAAGGAAACCCATGCAAACACGGGAAGAACATACAAACTCCACACAGATAAGGCCATGGTCGGGAATCAAACTCATGACCCCAGTGCTGTGAGGCAGAGGTGTTAACCACTAAGTATATGGGAGGTTCTTTATACATAAGGCGATTGTGTCTTTAGCATACAGCAGTACATACTGCTGTATTTTTTCTTAATGTATGTATAACATCTGCCACCAAATGAGTTAAAGCTCTCCAGCCCTCTCACTAGCCGCAAAATATAGCTGCTCTCAATGAGGAAACAATGGCGTCTGCTTCCTCCTCCTTCAACACCAGCCAAGCATCCCCCACCCCACAGAAGAAGCTCTGAGCCTCAGGAGAAGGCTGGCTGGCTATAAAGTGGTAGAAGGTTGCACTTTAATGGATGTTTACTCTTTTGCACAGTTCGCCTATTCAGATTTTTTAATCTCTCTGCAAAGCTAGCTGTATTTCTAGAGCGTAGGTGTTTCACAAGCACAGAGAGTAATTATACTCCGTAGGGTACTCTAGGTGGTCCTTCCAGGTGGACCAGTACAAAATCAAGATGATTGTGTTCAGAGGAGTAGTATGAACGCCCCCCCCCAGGACTAAACTACCTAGGAGGCATGACCAGTATGTGGGGGCAAGTTGAAGAACAATAGTCCAGCGGTTGCAGTGTAGAACTGGAGCATGAAGGGCCCACAGAGGGAATGCATTTGTAGGTGCCAGTGGAACAGTGTGTCTGTGTTATGTGGCTGGCTGTATACCAGTGTAAACTATGTCTCTCCATCTATTTTGGAACTACAAAATCCAGTTTGCCCACTGTTAGGGCATGCTATGATTTGTAGTTCTACAATACTGAAGAGCCAGAGCCATTGAAAGAAGTAAAGTGTAATTAACTGAACGCCCATCTCTTCTTGAAACTTGTATTCTGGGCTGTCTCTGGAGCAGTGCATGGGAGCAGAGTCATCCACCTAGCAATCTTGTATTGCTATATGAAGTAATATGCTATATAATCACAGGTCTGATATTTTGCAGTCTCTTACTAAACTAAAGTACTAAACTGAAGAGGGCTCAAAACAAGGGTGTACATTTATCAATCAGCATACGTGAATTTGCTGTCAATATATAAAATGGCAATTATATTAAAGGCAAGATCCAATGGGCTTTGTGTATATTTATCAAACCGCCGATTAATAAATATACCAAAGAACTACACTTAAAAAAATAATTTACTGATTAATTTTGAACTCCGGGAAGACCGATAGTTTCAGGCAACGGAAGTTTAACAGAAAAAGCAAGTAGATTTACAGATACCTATCTACGTAAACATGTAATGTTCCTAGACTTCTACATAAGGGACACACAGGATGTTTTATCCAAATTGGACAACATCACTATTAACCCTACTACTAAATTGGCGTCATATGATATTGAGTCACTTTACACCAATATAGCACATAAGGATGGATTAAATGCGGTCCAATATTTTTTAGGGATGGAAAGAAGTAATGATCTCTCCGACTTTCTTATCACTTTATTACATTTTGTACTGACCAAAAACTACTTTGTTTTTGAAGAGAAATTCTTTCTCCAGGTAAGAGGAACTGCGATGGGGACTGTTTGTGCCCCCACGTATGCTAATTTGTGTTTGGGCTGGTGGGAGAAAGAAATAGACTTCAATTCACTCAATGAGAAGTATACCGACAGTATATTATTACGGTTGAGTTATATAGATAATGTGATCCTACTATGGGATGGTGATGATAAACTATTCCATGAATTCACAGTCTCTTAATGATAAAGAGCTAATTCTCAAATTGACATCAGAAATACATGACTCAGCAATCAACTTTTCGTATCTAACAATCTCCAAAACCGGAGATGGCAGATTACACACAGACATGTATAGGAAAAAGACGGCTACCAACAGCTTACTTTATTTTTCAAGTTCACATTAACCTTCTGTCATCTCAGGTATTCCTAAAGCTGAACTTTTGAGATCTAAGAGAAACTGTTCAGATGAGCAAATTTATAGGCAAAGATCAGGTGAATTGAAGGGCAGATTAAAGAGAAGAGGATACAGTACAAATGTAATTCGAAGAGCAGAGAGAAGTGTGGCAAAACTAAATAGGGATATTCTGATCCATCCACATACCATTGAGAGTTAAAAATATTTTGAATTAAGGTTGGTGGGAACTTTTTGTTCTGAATGGCTAACAATAGCCAAGATTTTACAAAAACACTGACATGTTCTGATGCTTGATGACGATTTAAAACAAATATTGGACAATAAAATCTCCATAACATGGAAACGCTCCAAGAATCTCAAAGACCATTTGGTACACAGCTTCTTAACTCCGGTGAGGAAAAGGATTTCCAGTATCCCAAATGGTTTCTATAAATGTGATGTGTGCAAAGCTTGTCAAAATATGGTATAGGTCAAATCTTACAAAGATAGATTTGCCAGAACTTGGAAAATCCAACAATTTTTGAATTGCAATTCTATCAATGTAATTTATTGCCTTTCCTGCCTATGTGATCTTAAATATTTTGAATGACCAGCAGACCTTTTAAGAAGCAAGTCCTAGAACATTTTGGAAATATTAAGAGCTGCCAATGATAAGGCTAGTCTAAAACAACTAACAGTAGTGGCCAAACAGTTCTTAAGATATCATCAAATTGATACGAAAGTATTTACAGCGTTCGCTATGGAGCAAGTAAATCTGGGTCTGAGAGAAGGCAATATCCAGGATGAGCTTCTCAAAAGAGAGAATAAAAAAAATATATTTTTAATGGGCAGTATGGCTCCATATGAGCTCAATGATAATAGTAATTATTCAGTTATTTTGGAGTAACTTATATAGGGTTAAATATCTATGTGTCCATTAATATTCTATTTATTGCCCTTCAATATTGGGCTATATATGATAATGGATCTACAGTACTTAACTGTTATGATCTATATGGCTTTATTTATTACTTGATATATTTAGAGAGGTCTAATATTATTCATCTATGCTATTTATTATATTTATTTTAAATGTCTCCTTAAATAATGATTTTCACTATTTCACTAATTTTATTATATTGTGTTTGTAATTTTATTGTTTTGTTCATTTATCACACTTATCACCAATAGATATCGGTTCATAAGGACCGTCATATAAAATATATAACACTTAACTTTTTTTCAAATTTAGTTGATATCATTTTACTCACTAGTCATTATTCATATATTCTTACTTAAATATGATGTTCAAATCAATATTCTTCCTATTTTTATTTTCTAGATCTTTTTGTCACTTATATCACTATTGATATTAATATTAGTATAGTTCTGATATATAGCTTTTATATTTACTATAATTTATTTTTTGTTTTTCTTCAACAACAAAATTGATCACAGTTATAACATCACTTCACATATTTACCTTTAACATCACTTTACATTTTACCTTTTAGAATTAGGAGATCCAATAAATCAATAATCTACTGAGGATATTATATCTTTATCATTTCATATATAATATATAAATGTATTTTTTTATACATTTGGATTTTTTGAGATTGTATACATTAACATGTTTATTTAATGTTCTATATATTAGTGTAGCCATAGACTTTCTACTAAACATTTTTTTTCCTTTTTTGCCATAATATGACTAATATAACAGTTCTAGTATTTATCCTTAAGATTCATATAATTGTTACTCTCTGAATAAACTAGTCGTTTCTTTCAATATTTTCTTGGTAGACGATCATACGCAATACAGACATAGACGTTGCTAGCAACGTTACTAGGTCTGACGTCAATTATGTAGGAGGGCATTCCACTACATAAAGCCAATCAAACCCTAACATCGGCTTGCCTAGTCAAAGCTCTTAGCGAAACGCGCGTCGGTGGACGCCGCGTTTCACTGCTCTGCTGTTATAGATTAATTAACCTCTCAGAACTATCTATCCCTATAAGATTACTTAACATCTATAAACAATAATCTATTAAGACTCCTTTAGTTTTTTGGGGGGGAGTGTTGCCCTCCATATTAACACCTGTCTTGAAGCATCAATTTATTTAGACAGAGGACTTGTTCTCACTATAGATAAGGTAGCAAGCAGCATTTACAGGTGGCATCATTAGTACAATTGAGGTTTTACATAAAAAATAAGCCATAAGGGGAAGACATTTTGGAAGTGTAATGCCATGTAATTAAAGTGACATCTTACACTATGAAATTAAAGTGGATATAGGTTCATATATTAATCCAGAACAGTGACGTGGCTAGACAGTAAATCACTGTCTATCTTAACAGATTGCTTCTTCCAATTTGGGAATATTCAATATACACCTTTTAATATTTTAGTATTTCTTTTAATTCAATACAAATAAAGAATATTTTATTTAACCAATAGTTAATGTTTTTTTAAAATTATTCCTTATAAAGATTATGATTTTATTGTTAACTCATCCATCTGAGTGCCCCACATTACCATTCTTTCTTCTTTCTTCTTTCTGCATGCTATTGGATAATTTTGATACTCGTTGTCTAAACTATTATTAACAAGATGCCAACAATATTGATTCATTTTATTCCAGTTCAAATATATAAGGACCTATTTATCATGAACAGACCCTTCATAGTGATATGCAACATGTAAAAAGAACCTTATCATCACAATTTATCAAAAAAATGATGCAGAGGCAGCTCAGCGATTCTCAACTGCCCCAGAGATACTGGTCCGAAGAGGTAAGGGTTAACCTACCAGTTTGTAGACCAGTCTTTGAGCCGGATTTACAAATTTGATTTTTCATTTTCAATAAAGTAGAAAAAAAACCTTTATACATTCAAGGAATAAAGTAATTTTAAACAGATAAATTATTTTAATAAGTTATCTTTTAACAGATGTAGTGGTACAAGTACCACCATAATACCATAGATCCCTACTGTGCCGAATGTTCTGGGGGCTCCCGAGTTTTTCGGAGTTCTCCCGGACTCCGGCGAGATCAGGGCAACCTCCTGCATCTTGCCCTCTTCATTGGTGAAGTGGGTGGGGGAGGGGATAATTGTGGCATCCTTGCCCTGACCACTGCTATAATAGGCCAAAACGTGTATAGTTTAGCAGAGGGGTGTGGTCTAAAGACGCAATCCGCATGGCCACGCCCACATGGCGGAGCCCCCTTTTGGAGATCTCCCTTATGCAATTCACGTGGGGAAGGCTTTGCTGGCATATGCAGGTGAATCTTACCTCCGCCAGGGCTCTCACCGGCGACAAGGCAAAAATATTCAAAATCAGAAGAATGCGCTTACCTGTCCTCCTCAGTGGTGGTTGAAGAAGATGGGGGGATAGATATGATGAGTAGGTAAATGGAGGCATACAAAGGTGGAGAAAGGATAGGCCACAATACGGAGACAAGAGACACACAAACACAACCAGAGACAAAGAGAAAGATGGGGAGACAGAGGTGAACATACCAGATTAGAGACAGACACACAAAGAGGGGTAAAGAAAGGCACAGACAGAGAGAAGACACAGATACACCCACACAATAAGGGGGATATGAAAACAATACACTACACTAATACATATGTTAATTACAGTTTGAGTGAGCAATAAGGATCACAGTTCATGACCAAACAATGTAAAATTGGTACCAGTGAAAGAAAAACAATGTGGGGATGTCAATGTCAGATGCTAACGTGGATTATTTGTTTTCAATATATTACATGTTCTTGCTCATTTGAGTCTGAAGTTCCTTTGGAGGGAGGGTGATTTAGGAATGTGCATATAAGTGTTTACTTGCTCCCAGAAAGACCACACTGATATCACTGAGCAATTAATTCTTTCTGGGAAAGAACAACAGTAGCCTCTGAAACACAGCAGACAAATATCTCAAGAGAGTGATAGGTAATGGAGCACTATGGTAGCTTAAACGTTCCAAAGTGTAAACAGCTGTAGTTGCAGTATTAGAGCTGTAATCAGTTCAACGTATGGTCCCATGTAATATAGGATATGTATAAGAAGACAATTAGTTTAGTTTTTGGGAACAATATTCTGGAACTAGAACATTTTAAAGAAATAAGTTTATATAGAGGCTAATGAATTGTCGCACACAGTGGGGTCTATTCATAATCACAGTGCGGTAACGATCAATATTTCACATAATGAGGCACTGCTGCAATCTACCATGTTGGGGCCGCCCTGGCATCCCTGGCAAAGACCCCCTCCTCCACAAGGCATTTGTCTTCTGCAGCGGCAGCCAAACACTGCCGGCGAATGGAGAAAGTGCTATGTTTATGTACAGCTGACGTCCGAGCCTGCGCTTAGCGCTGTGACCTCTGATGGATCCAGGAAGCTGTGGATCCCATAGTAATAGTCAAGTAACACCATCCTGAGATCTTGAGAATCTCTGATTCTCTGGTGTTAACCATTTGTTAAATAAGTAAAACTGAGGAAAGAGCCTTTTGCCAGTTTGTACGTCGGCATTTTGACTACAATGCTTGTTAAATAGACCCTAGTATGTGTTCTGCTAGCGCTATTTTATTAAATAAGTCCTTTAGTCTAGACTTGAAAAGTGTTTAGCCAATACAATTGCAATCTAAATGCTATGTTACTCGCATACGAATTATCCTCTTTGCAAGGAAAGATTATACAGTAAATAATATCAATTATGAAAGTGCAAAACATATATTGGAGCAGACCCTTACTTATTTTTTCAAATGCACCTGTAGATCCTTTGATGTGCTGGGAGTCTCTATTTCCCTCTCACCAGTAGTTCCTTGAAAACTCCATCAACAGATTATTTTAAGGTGTGAGCCCAGCTTCCTCCTACTTTTCAATCACAGACACCATTTTACACTCTAATGTAGATCAAATAATGCATGCAATAGAGTATAAGAACTTGATCATGAGACATGTGGTTTGTCCTTGGTAAATGACAATGATATTGGTTTCAGAAGATGTTATAGTGTTAGTATAAAGTTAATCATCCCCATCAACATTTATTTATAAAGCACCAGCAAATTCCGTAGCAGTTTATCTTACTATAAAGAAGTATAATGTTACTAGATTGAGCCGTTGCAGTCCTGGCCAAGCATTGGCTCTCCAGGTGTTGTGAAACTACAAATCCCAGCATACCCTCCCAGCTATCGGCTGGCTATCTACTGGCAAAGCATGCTGGGGCTTGTAGTTTTACAACAGCTGGAGAGCCATAGGTTGGTGAGGCCTGACCTAGTGGGACAGAAGCAGTGACCATCCAATCATGTGATGCGTTGCGCTGTATACCCGTATCCTGCCACACTGAATCCTTCTAACAGTTTCAACCCACCAGCGCTGGCAGATGTTTCCTCCCCATGCTGTGCAATATAGCACCTTGGCAGCTCCATTCAGGTAGCCAAGTGGTACTTGGGAAGGAACCTAAAGTAAGAGGGTCCAAAATGTGACAACCACTTTAAGATATGTGTTCTTGTATAGCGCAGCCATGCTATTGTTTCTATTAGCAATCATTTTAATTTCTGAAGGGCTGACTTTTGCTATTGAATAATAGTCACATTTTACTTTTCTCTTACAAAGAGACATATCCTGCTGCTATTTACCACAGAGAATAAAGACAATCAGTACAGGGACTATTGAATGTACACTTTTACTACAACGCCCCCAGCTAAGTGAACCTCTGTTTAAAATTCTATTCCAATTACAAATGCATTACAATTAAAGAGCATCAAATTCTCGGTTGAATAGCGATCTGTATATTTATTTATATATTTGCTTGTGTATTTATTTTAGTTCCATATCTGGAATGTCTGATGTGTTTTATACATAGGCAGGGCCAGATTAAGGGAATGGAGGCCCCTGGGCTAAGGGCGCCTCCATTCCCCCGTGAGGCCCCCAATGTGAGCCACCCGCCGTCCCCCCCAAGCGCTTACCTGTCAGTTCAGTCCTTCGTCCCCGGCGCGCTGTAAGCTCCTTACTGAGGAGATCTCGCGAGAGTTCACTCGCAAGATCTCCTCAGTAAATAGATTACTGAGCGCCGGGGACGGAGGACTGAACTGACTGTGCTCAGCAGCATTGATCGGGCTGGGGGCGCTCCCGCCCCCGGACCGATCAATAATGCTGCTGAAAACTTTGAAGGGCCCCTGGGCTATAGCCCAGTTAGACCTCGGGTTAATCCGGTCCTGTACATAGGTGTCTATTTAACAAGCGGTGAAGAGCCAAAATACCGGCTTAAATGCAGGCAAAAGTCTCTTTCACCATTTTTTCTAATTTAACAAAGGGTTAACACCAGAGCTATCAGAGATTTCTTTGGCCTTAACCTATTTACTGGCACTTACTGCTGTCCTCATATGTCATCTCAGGATGATGATACTAGACTTTTACAATGGGATTCAGCTGAAGCCTATTCGGCTTTGCTGAATCCCTCACAGGTCAAAGGACTATGCACATGTGCCGACATTAGCCGCGCATGCGCATAACACTTCCTCCATTCACCTGCCGGTGAAGAGGTACAAGTCCTTGTGGAGAAGGTTGTTTTTTTTTCAGGTTCCCAGAGTAGCCCCAGCATAGTAAATTTTAGTGGTACTTTATTATTCATAGCGATACATACTGATAATGACTGAAGACCTCTTAACTGTTACCTGGTTTAGTGCCAGTACAAACTCCCAGGCATTACACATGGATTACCCACCACAGACTATTCCTGTAACTTTGCAGTACAGACCTAATGCCTGGATTTAACTGGCTGCATAGGCTAATCCTGATAAATGCTTGGCTCCACAAGCCTGAAATTAACGTGGCCACAGGTTTTAACCTGAAGCTAGAGATGCTCACAGGCCTAAAGCCTGGAATTACTGTGGCCACAGGCTAAGCCTGCTCTTACTGTGCCCACAGGCTAAGCCTGCTCCTACTGTGCCCACAGGCTAAGCCTGCTCCTACTGTGCCCACAGGCCTATAGCATGATGCTACTGGTGGACAAAAGAATATCTGGACTAATCCCTAATTTTTAGGCCTTGGTCCCAACCAACCAAGGGAACTATAATTACCTGCTCCGCACAGCATTTCCAGCTTCTTTATGGAATTTCCAGACCCTCCAGCCAGTGGAACCTCTTATCAGGTTCGGCGCTCCACAGACCTCAGTCTCCTTGGCAGAGGTGCTCGTACCCCATACAAGGGGTTTTCTCAACTTGACTTCTTTCTTGATCCCGCTGGAAGCTACCAGGAGCTCTTCTCCACTTGCCTCTCACCGGTGAGTACTGGATGTCCCTCTCTTCGGCTCTATCATCTTGTTTCTTCTCCCCAGACGTCCCACGATGTCTGTCTTCTTCCACAGCCACCGAACTTCTGAAATGGCGCCGGGTTTGGCAGCTTACATAGCAGCCGTCACATCGACGTCACGCAGTGACATGATGAGCCTTAAATGGCTCACCAAGATACCAAAAATTGGAACGCCCACATGTGAGCCCTTATTGGCTCACCTTCCCAGCTGCCGATTAGCTGGCAGCGACTCATTGCTGAGCGCCGGTACCTGCCAAGAAAAAAGAGAAGCATTTACCATCGCTGGATCCTGGGACAGGTCAGTTTCCAGGGTCGTGCTAATGATTTGGTGGATCCTTTGGCTGCAAGAAGGTGTTTTTATTTAAAAAAAATTCTGATTTGAAGATCGTTGCTTGTAACTATAGACTGACTTTATATGGTAATGTCACTCAAAAAACACTTAATTGAAATCATTATGTTGAGTAATGCTTCTGCCTGAAATTCCATTCTGAAATCTCAGAGCACACCATCGCTGCAAAACGAGTGTTAGAATTAGTGTAATCAATTATTCACAGCATCTGCCAAATTACAGTAACAGTGTTTTCTGAGATTTCAAAGTGCAATTTCATGTAGGAGTTCTCTTCCCAGGACCAGGAAGTGTTCCAGTAAGTTGTTGTACCCAGCATTAGATCATCTGTTTTGAGGAATGTGAGGAAAGTTTAGAATTGTGGTGCTAACTCACTATATTATACACATCAGTCAGCCCCATGCTTTAGTCTTCTCTATCTTGTATTGTTTTGTATGATACATCACCATGTAACAACTCCTTATTTTGCCTTTTGTTCATCTAAGAACACATGAAATATTTGTTTTGAGAAAATAATTGAAATGAAATCATGTTACTCACTGAATCACTCATCCACTAGGTCCTTCTGCTGTGCAGCATAGTCATTGCATTGAAATGAATGAATTGCCTTCCCTAGAATAATTCTTTATAGATGGATACACACATTTGTATCTAAAAGGAAATGTATTAATAATTCAGAGAAGCATATACTGTGGAATCATGAAAACAATATCTATAATAGCTAACATTTTAATTCTTAAATTGGTTTAACTTGCTTTTACATACAGACATGAGAATGAACTAACTCTTAGGACTTTTACTGCTTCTTTATTTGCATGTGTTTCATGTGCACCCAGGGCCGGATTAAGGGAATGGAGGCCCCTGGGCTAAGGGGGCCTCCATTCCCCCATGAGGGCCCCCCCCCGTGATCCGAGCTACCTGCGCCCCCCCCCAACACCCCCGAACCCCCCCCCCCCCATGATCCGAGCTGCCAGCGCCTCCCCCCCGGCACTTACCTCCTTCTCTGGAGCACGCTGTACGCTCTTTACTGAGGAGATCTCGTGAGAGTGAGACTCACGAGATCTCTTCAGTAAGGAGACTACAGCGCGCCGGAGAAGGACAGCAGTGAAAGTGCTCAGCAGCACTGATCGCGCCGGGGGCGCCCCCGACCGATCAATACTGCTGCTGAGCACTTTCAAGGGCCCCCTGGATGCCATAGACCCCTGGGCTGTAGCCCAGTTAGCCCTATGGTTAATCCGGCCCTGTGCACCTAATTGTTTTCCAAGCGCTTTTTACTTCCCGCTCTTTAAAACTACCAAAGTCAAAGGGGGGATGCGTCTTAACTTGCGGATATGCAAATCCCATGGAAAAAGTCAGTAAAAATGTCACATTATGTCCCACCTACTTCCACCTCAGGACCACCCCCTGCGTTAACTTAAATTTTTCTGTTTTTCTCCCAAAATACTGCTCAGTGTAACTACATTAATGTCTTGGATTAACCATGAAAGTGAGGAGCTGTCCAGATGGCTTTTATTACATGTCGATTTTGTGTGTTTGAAGGTTTTTATTGCGTTGTTCTAGGTGTGCCCAGAACCTTCCATTTAAAGACACAAAATGCACCCCACTGAGAGAAGAGGTTTGGTTTCCAGAATCTCTTATCAGCCACATGTATGAAATGAGTTTGTGTTGAGAAACCATAAATGAGAGAATGCATGTGCATGCCTACAAGCGCCTTCTCTATCACCTTTAAGTAATCTTGTACCACAAAATACTATATCAAGTCTTGCGTTTTTCACTGCAGTACATTTGGCAAGTCATGAACAGATCTGTCCTACCCCTTCATCAGCAGGGGTGTAAACCCAGCATATGTTGTGATCTTGACCAGCAAATCTGTGCACTTATCTGTAAACATGGCTGCATATGTGCAATATTAGATGAGCGACATTATAAAACAGCATTTGCTGTGTCTTGGATCTTGCATCTGTTAATGTTATAGCAGGCTACACTGAATGCCCCCCACTGCACATAATAGTGCAATAGCCTTCATAAATAGAAGTTATATACATGATCCTAACTACCTTTTAAAGTGACTTTAGACTGTGTAGTATAGGTATATTCCAGATATCATGGTATCTCTTGTTACTTCCAGAGAGCCAATGAAGAATGTACAAAAGCAGCTACTATGGATTGTGTTTGAACCCACACTGAACCCAACTAACATAGCCGCTATGTGTCTTGTTCAGATAGTGGTTATATGGAGTTAGCCAGCCTCACAGACTTATATAACTGCTATCTGAGAGGATGCAGACCTGGCATTAACACAGAGAATGGAGATGTTATCCTTACTTTAGGAACTGTGAGTAGAGAAATACAGATCAATCTCCAGGATTTATATTGTTCATATGTCACATGGATGAGATGGGAATAGCTGCCTGTAAGTTACACCTATTGCTCTGCATTTCTGCCTGTATATGTGCTGTTAAAATCTTACTTTCAAATTAGGGTGAGATCCCCCAGGCTCCAGAGAGAACAGACAATTCTTCTGCAAGGGAACTTACCTGTTGGCAAGATGAGAGGGGATGTGCCATGATGGCTTGTATCTCATATTTAAGCCCTGGGCACCTTTATAAACACTAAATGGAGAACTGTGTTACGAGCCGCGGCGGTGCCCAGCCGCCGCGACTCACTCACCTGCGTCCCGGCCGTCGCTATGGCGACCGGGACGTCACTTCCGGCCCTTACCCGGCCGTTGCCGGGGCAACGAGAAGACGCTTCAGCGCTGCGTCCCGGCAATGAGAGGAAGCCGGGCGCAGCGCTCACCATATGTCCTAGCCTGTGGGCTAATTAATGCAGCCTATTAATTATGCTGGAGGCTGTGTCTAATTCAGAGCTAGGCTCTGATTGGTGGCCACTGGTATTTAAGGTAATGAGGTCTGCTGCCTCATTGCCGGTTATAGCTCCTGTGTTCCAGTCTGCTAACCTGCTAGTTCCTGTCCTGTATCCTGATATCTCTATTTGACTCCCCGTGTATGACCCTTGGCTTTGATTTGGACCTTGCTCGTGTTTCCTGTGACCCTGATCTTTGGCCTGTTTACCCGTTCTGCTATTTGCCTGTGACCCCTGACCTCAGCTTGTTCATCGATACTGTTGTCTGCTGCCGGCCCTTGACCTCTGCGTGGACCTGACTCCTCTTGCCTGGGTTCTCCCCAGCTGGTACGCACTTCACGACCCTCTGTCAGTCTGCGGCCCAGTCTGTCCCCACCATCAGGGGCTCCAGTGAACACCTGACTGGCAGAGTAGATTCCGGGTTGTGTTGTGCCGGCTGGAGGGGTTCCTAACAAACTGCAGGTACAGGATACCAGGTTTAGCTTAGAAGCAGAAGATGCTGGCTAGCAGGTGTAATTGGAGGACTGCAGGAAGAGCTGGATTAAGGCTTTGGGGGGCCCGGGGCACTTCAGACAGGGGGGCCCCTAAGTATCAGGACACTGTGGGACCTTAATTATCCGTTAAAAGCACTATCGTGCTTTATTAAATATGCCCCTATATCAGTTAATTCCGCCGGTGCCCAAGGTCTATATTGTTCCTGTCTTCGAGTTACTCTTAATCTAGGTGCATCGGGGTGGTTTAATTGACCAAAATCTGGATTTGGTTCGTGCACTGTCTGTATAGTAATTGGGTAGCTGGAGACAGTATTATGAAGATATGGGGGTGGCCCTACTTCCACTGGATACATTGTAGTCTTCCCACAATTACATTTGATACCCTTGGAATCAACCTGACCACAATTGCAGATATTAACCTTACTCCTAGTCCAATGTGATGAGGGTGACCACAGGGGAGGTTTTCTATTTAAGTTTCCTAGGAGGGAGTCACATGGTTCTCCTTCAACTGATACCTTATTATCACAGTTTGGGCAGGTATTCCCTGCCCCTGGGATACAAAAACCACAAGCTGGACACTTTTTATCCCCTTTCACACCCCATGCTCTAAGACTGGGGTATTTTACTGGTGTTACAAATGAATTATTGTGGGGCAATTGTCCTGACGTCATTTCTAATGTGTGATTATGTGGGTCTGATGGTGCACTTGGGGGTGGCTGAGTAGGAGGCGGGTTCACAGTTGTATGTCCCTGGAGGTCTTCTAACATTTCCTCTTTTACCATATGTTCTTGCTCTATTTGTCTACATGCCCTTACCCATGCTGACACTTGGTGCTCTTTCTTATTCTTAGTAATCCATATACTGTGTTCTTTCTGAAAAGTTTCCCATCTTTGAGGATCTAATGACCCTATATCTGGCCTTCCTGCCTTCCTGAAGACTATATGGATTCCTTTAACAGCCACAGTACCTTCTCTTTCCTTAACTAGATCCGTAGGAGTGTATGATGTCTGTACCATCATACCTTTACTGCCCTGGGCCCCCATTACTGCAGTTATGGGAATACCTGCCCCTAGTGTGCCTGAGAAGTGACTGTTAATCTAACTTTATACACCTTTACAATCAAATCCTGTTATGAATTGTTTGATCAACTTGGGTACATACTTTACTGATATTATATTAATTAATGGACATGTAAGTGGCCCTATCCTTCTAATGTTCTATGTTAAAAAAAAACAAACATATTTTCCACCATCCCAAGCCTATTTGGGTTTTCAGATAGTCTGGACAACCGTGTCTTCCAAATATTGCTGTATTAAAAATTCCATCCTTATGTTTACCATATGTTACTGAACAATCAGTGTCAGTTCCTATCACTGCTACCAATTTACTAGTTTGTATTGTCAATGCCTTTTGAATTATAACAACACATTTACAGTCTGGACAACTAAGATTATTTCCTGACATTTATACTCCCCACAGCATGTCTCTGATTCCCTCAGCTCCCTTCGATGTTTTTATGAAACAATATATTAATTCTAGTACAATTATTACTATTAAAATAATTCCACTAATACATTCAGCTATTTCTTCTGAAGGTGTCATCTAATCCCTTTTTTTTTTTTTTTTTTTTTTAAGAAAGTAGACAGTAGACTGTAGACAGTAGACAGTCCTATCCTCCGACCTCAGGCGCCTCTTAGCAGAGGTACCAACAAGGAAATGCGGAAGACCCTTACCAACCGTGTTACTTGGTTGTTACTTCTTCCAACCTCTAAGAGAGCTGAGGACCCTTATAGACTGACAGCTGGCCCAGTGATTGCACGTTACACAAAACAAGGTCAAGCCTCAGTGGCATGTGCAAGGTACAGTATTTGATCAGATCAGTCTTTTCAAGGTTATGTTGTCCCCTTATACATCTCTTATAAGTACAATATCACTCAATCTTTACAGGAGCGAAGGATTCTTATAGTGACCTCTCAAATCCAAGGACAATCATCTACACAAAACAAGGCGAGGTCTCAGCAACAAGTATAGAGGAATGCCTTTGATTTATCGAGGTCAATTAATGAGTTATGTATTTGCATCCTTTTATATACATCCTGTATCGACACAAACACATACATTCACTTATCTATTTTTCACAACAAAACAAATATATATCAGGAAAACAGGTTATTCAGTAATTTGTTCAAATACCCGTTATACCATCCCCTACTGAACCCCACCTTATATCTTACAGGAAGAGCAGATGGAGTAGAGAGTTGCAAATGCAAAAAACTTCACTACTCACCGCGCGGTTTTTGTTCTGCCGTTCCTGTAGATTGAGGAGGTCTCTGGTCAGTCCTGGGCTGGTATGTTGAGTATCCCAGACGAAGTCCCCAGAAGATGTCGTGGTAACGAGGCTTGGTGCCCCTACTATCAATCTCTGATAACCTGATTTCCTATGTGGTATTTTGCCATCGACAGCAAAGTGGAGAAATGAAACACAAACGAGGTGTTGCAGTTTCAAATTCAGCTCTGAGGCTCCATGCAAACTGATCCTTTATTTATACATAGTGACCAACATTAACTGGTTAACGACAAGGACATATAAGGAAATCTCTTTAGCTCAGCAAATATACATATAAGCCCACATCCTCTGTTCAGCATTACATGCTTTTTCCTGCCAGCTGTTTCCTTCAGTCTAGAATCCTGTTGCTGTCTGTTTCATAGGAAGCATCTGTTTTTTTTCTTCAAAGCGTAGTCCTGTATATTTTTTTTTAAGGCATTTACCATATATTTGTACATCTTAATAACTATCAATTATTTTATACTCTCACAGCTTACAGGTCTATAATTCTCTGGTTGTGATCTCATCCCCTTTTTATGTGATGCAGAGAAGGGAGGGTGGAGACCAGCCACCACACTAGCCCCTCCCCCCTCTTGCGGCACCCGACCCCCCCCCTCCCCCGGCTCGCAGCACCCCCCTCCCCGCACGAGTCGGGGGGGGGGGGGAAATGTGCCGTGAGTTGGGGGAGGGGCCACAATTTTGTGTTTTTATTTAGTTATTGTATATTTCCTATTGTCACTTCCTTCTGGGCCCCTGAGAGCCGCTAGGCCCTAGGTTGCCTAGCGGTAAATCCAGCCCTGGGCAGAAGTGCTAACCACTAAGCCACCGATGTGTCTTTCTCAGTAGGTTCTTGCCACATACACATCTTGCTTCTTTATTGAACCCATTCTATTGAGTCCACTTCTGCCAATTCTCCATATCTATATCACATTTCCCATGACCATTGACCACCAATATTTCTAAGCTACAAATCTTATTTATATAGTTACTTAACATTACACCTGTTACTGATTCAAATGATCATTTAATACACAGCCCGCACTCATCCTTCCTTCTCTATCTCAACACCTATATTTGCAAACCGTACTATTAGTTCATTGTTTTTTTTGCTACTCTATTGTCCAATCGTGTTCAGTTGATTGAATTGTTTTCAATAATGCAAAACAAGGTCAACTATTACAGATTACTTGTTATACATGGATCTCATAACACACATTCAAAAACAATATATTGGAATCACATTCAAACCGTCACGTAAGCACCGGATCACGAATAAAGAATCTTTTCAGTCTACCAGTTTGGTGCAAGGAGGTTTGAACTTAGGGGGGGTAGGTGTGAATGGTCGATAGTAGTTAACAGCCTCTGAGGAGTAGTTTTCTAGTAGCGATAGTCTGCAAGCATGAACCTCAGAGAAAGTAAAAGCAGTATAAAGAATGCAACAGACTGCTAAATAATACCACAGAGAAGATGGACAAGATACGCAGGCTGTGATAGTCAGCAGAGCAATACCACAGATAGTAGAGAGTGTACACTGGGCTCAATGTACACTGGAATCAATGCTGGGCACTATCGATGGTGACTGTGCTGCTGGAGTGATAGTCTGTGGTGAGACAATGTAGGGCAATGGAGATGGTAACTGTGCCTCGGGAGTAATAATCTATGGAGAGACAATGCAGAGCAATGGAGATGGTAACTGTGCCTCTGGAGTGATAGTCTGTGGTGAAACAATGCAGAGCAATGGAGATGGTAACTGTGCCTCTGGAGTGATAGTCTATGGAGAGACAATGCAGAGCAATGGAGATGGTAACTGTGCCTCTGGAGTGATAGTCTGTGGTGAAACAATGCAGAGCAATGGAGATGGTAACTGTGCCTCTGGAGTGATAGTCTATGGAGAGACACTGCAGGGCATTGGAGATGGTAACTGTGCTCTGGAGTGATAGTCTATGGAGAGACAATGCAAAGCAATGGAGATGGTAACTGTGCATCTGGAGTGATAGTCTGCAGAGAGACAATGCAGGGCAATGGAAATGGTAACTGTGCCTCTGGAGTGATACTCTGCAGAGAGACAATACAGTGCAATGGAGAACCAAGTACAACGTCTTACACCAAGCAGCTGACTTGAAGAACAGGCACAGGAGTGAGGAAGAAGGTGCTTAATATAGTGCTGGCTGTGATTACCTGGCTAATGGATGGAATAGAAGAGGAGATAAGGTGATCTGATCTGCACATCTGCAGACCAGTGATGAACATGGTCGGCGGCCAGAGCCCCACCAAGCGGATCATCGGAGGGCAGGTAAGCGCGCTGGACCTCCGTCAGGGAACCCAAGAGTCCGACATGTGACACAAACTTTATAAATCAATCTAAGAGGAAATCAAAAGCATTTAAAGAATTGAACACCCAGGATAACACCGAGATACAAATAACCCCCAACTAAACATAACATGACATAATCCATTTGGACCAGAATTATTTCTACTAATATATACAAACTGCTCATGACCCAATGTTTCGTTGACTAAACCGACCCATGTCTGGAAGTCAGGACCCCCAGGTGCCATTCATGCTTTGGTTTTACATACTTTGGCCAAGGGGAATAGATTAAACAGATATTGGCTACATGTTTTACCTATGAGGTTTTTCAGCATTAACCCAAAAATAATTATTTTTGATTATTGCAAATACATGGAAACTCCGGTGTCTTGAATGCAGTTTCGTACAGCTACCAAAATCTCTGACTCACAGGGCAAGCCCATAATAAATGTCAAAAACTACATGATCTTTCTCCACATTTTGGGCAGTTTGATTCTTCTCTTGGACTAAATTGTATTAATAGACTAGCGAGGGGTACACACTGTGCAATATATAATGCTGAATTTTCTGAAGCCTAGCACAAGGTGTCGCCTCTCGGGTATGTGCTAATGCATTAGACCAGATGTATCCAAGTTCAGTTCTCATGCGCTACCAACAGTTCATGTGTACAGGATTTCTTTATCATGCACAGGTGAGTTATTCTATTTGATGGGGTCAGTAATTATCCCACCTGTTTCTACAGACAGAAATCCTGAAAACATGACCTGTTGGTAGCCCTTGAGGACTTGGACACCTCTGCTTTAGACCATTCCTCATCTATCCCCATATAATTATTTTATTAAAAGATTATAAGTGAAAGAGATATTGTTACAAGTCCCTAGAGTGGATACTAAGTTTGAATTTTTTCAAAACATTGTAAGTGATTCTGCATATGAACCTGGCCTACCTTAATTATCTCATAGCAGCTCCAGAATTCACCCCCTCCATTTTTAATCATTTTAAGTATTTTTCATTACATCTTAACCAGAATAATGCAAAATCACTGAGTTTCGTATATGGACCACCCGTATAATGAGAGGTGCACCTTTGATGATCTTGTACCTACCCATTAATAGCATCTGCAGAGGTGTGTGTCTTGAGTGCTTCACTAAAGCATTATGCAGCATACTATCCTGAGAAGCCGCCACCCAATCACGCAGTTGTCCTAATTGAGAAGCACAGTACTATAGCTTGAGAATGGGTCACGCAAGACCCCCAGACAGTCTAGATCTAAATAGTGTATTTTAATTTAATTTTGATTCACTTTTCTGCCCATACCAAAGATAAAATATACTGATCTATTTTACCAACAATGTGACCTGGAATAAACATTGATGAATGCTGAAGAGCACATAAACATTTTGGTTGAACAACCATGTTAACAAAGTTAACTCTACCAGTCAAGCTTAAAGGTAATTTTTTCCCATACATGTACTTTGTTCTTGAGGTATTCAATTAGAGGCTGGATATTTAATGAAATATTGTCTTTCTGGTTATTAGATACCCAAATACCTATTATTAATATAATAATTGCTATTGGTGGCATGTGGGTGGCAGTTGGAGATGGCTGCACGTTAGATCAGCTCTGTGTCCTATCTCCCACATTATTATCTGCCCACAAATACCAAACATCTATTATGGAGGTTCCAAGGAGTGTAATCCTCACACCAAGGACAAGGCCATACCATCTCCATTCAGCTGCTGGAACCAGTGAGTATAACTGTCAATGCTGACATATGTCATGGTACCAGTATACCATTTTAATTATCTCACACATTCAATGTCATTTACATATAATTAAAAGGCTAAGGGGTCTCACATATTGATCATGTTAATTATTATTTTTATCACAATGATCAGAAATGAATTAACGTGGGAATTTCTAAAGCCAGAGCAGCGGCTCTGATAGGAGACTGTCCCTGATAATAATATGTATTAAGGTGATCTCAATCACGATCACTTTACTTACAGGTTTTTATGGCCTTTCTCAGTTTGCGATGGAGAGGAGCACGAAGCCTGCTATCGAGGGAGCCGAAGATCCCCTCTCCTGCAATGCTCTCCCCATAGGATAGAATAGCAAAAGGCATCTTCAGATGGCGTTAGCTGTCGGGGTAGAGCTACAAATTTCAGAGTTTGATAAATAGAGGGTTTTTCCAGGCCCCTGTCAGAATTTGAACCCAGGGCTTCTGCCTCTGTGGACTGCTGCTCTGCTGACTGAGCTATTCTGGCTACTGGACAGTTCCTTGCCTTTATTCGGTGTTCTTGATCAGTTCCAGTGATCTCTTGATCTTCCAGCATGCCTTAGCTCCACACCTTGACTTCCTATAAAAGCCTGGCCAGTTCCTGTCTCCAGTGCCTGATTATTGTGCTCTGTGCCTGTGATTTAGCTCCTGTCGCTGTTCCTGTCTACCACCATCTACTACACGTGTACCGACCTCAGCTTGCCCTCCACTTGGCTTCTGCCTCAACCTTTGGACCTCTACGCCTCTCTGTGTACGGAACCCGGCTTGTTTGACCTGTCTTCCATCTCATCTCCTGTTAGCCAGCCTTCCTCCCTGCCACTGGGCTCCTATCCAGTCTCCGGACCGTGACAGCCCCATAGACACCTATGAAGACTGCATTTGTGATTGAAGTGGCCGGGAGCGCAGTAGTGCTTCCTTCTTCTAATAATAAATTGTCTGGCTATAAAAGTTAGTACTTGGCACAGAATAGTCAGTTATCAACTTTCTGTGAGCAATTGTGCACTGTATATATTTACTGTGTATAGCAGTGGCTGCCTCTGCTAGATTTTACATTGGATAGTCTAAGGTAAGCTTATATTATAACTGTAAAACATGTTAAGTCTATTGGTAAAGCTTTAGATGCAGGTTAATGTTAGATAGATGCAAAGGCTAAAATTAAAACTTTTACATTGTAACTAAAATGTTGGTATACTTTCTTTTTATCTTTTCAATTTTATAATTATTTTTCTCGGGGGATCCTGGAATCATCTTTGTTGAGGTGACCATACACACTCCAATTTTGCTCTTCCATTAGGGCATTTTTGATATAATTAATCACAAATTGCAAAACCCATAAGTGTGTACCAACCCTACAATGTGATTTTATTAATATACACCAGAAGGTCTGTGAATGTGTTTTATATGCCAACTAGCCAGTACAAATGGAACTGTGTTAATTTTGTTAATAAAACAGACACATAACAGAGAGAGGAAGGTGGTAATTTTTAAAGAAAATATAGTAACCATAGCGTGCCTGTGAAAGAAAGATAGGCAGCTGGTGGAGGGACGTTACGCTATGTAGGATTCCATTTGTATACTGATTGTGCTTTCTACCTCTCAATTTTACGGGTCAAACATATAAGGAGGAGATTTTTTTTCCCCATAGGCTTTAAATAACCTAAAGTAACAAAAGATACATAGCTTTAAGCTTGATAAATAGACCCCTATCTGGAAACTGCTGATTCCGCACGGTTTAGACAAATTTACGTATTGGGGTTATTTAATGGAAGCAAGGATGCAGGAGGTATCAGAAATAAGTGCATCTGTAAACCACTGTGAACACTAATGTTAGAAAAATCATTTCTTATAAGAGGTCTTTAGTCCGTTCACAGAAATAGTAGCTGGTAACATAATTTATATGTAACATGTATTTGATTTTCCTTCACATAAAAGAGTGAGTGACTGATAAGCATACTTACCTACTTTTAGTTGGGACCTACCGGGAGATGTCAGATAGGAGGTGTAGTGGGAGGGGACTGGGCAAGGTCAATCGCATCATTGTGACCCCGCCCCCGTGACATAATTGGCATTTACTGTGAATTTGTGTCACTGAGGCGCCCATCCTGCCGGCTTCACTAGTAAGCGGGCAGGATGAGGAGAGAATTGCCTGCTCCCTCGGAGTCTGGGAGACCTACCCGGAATTCAGGAGTCTCCCGGACATTCTGGGAGAGCTGGCATGTATGCTGATAAGCCCTGAGGTTATAGATCAGAAAATGTGATGCTAACTGTTTTGTGACACAAACCAACAGTTATTCTCCATCTGGTCAATTCTTCCCCATATCACCCAGGTCAGACATGAGATCCTGGATAAAAACACTTCTGTGAATGAAATGAGAGTTTTATACAGTGCATTTTATTTTTTGTATATTTAGTCAGCAGTTGTTACCTATGAAAGGATGTGATGTGTTAGAGTGTGCGTTCTTGGAGCATGGAAGTTTTTGGGCTCCATTAAAAAAGTATTTACATTTGCTGAAGACAGTGAGATTTTCATCTGAGGGAAACAATTAGGTAATAATGTACATATTTGGCAAATTTGTATCTCTGTACAGACATTCAAAGGCACTCTAAAGTCAAGTTTATTGCATGTAAATCAAATTTTAATGTAACATCCCATGTTTAAATGTGTGATACCCCAAAATATGAGTACCCTGGGGTGTATCTATATGTTTTTAATTTGTTCATTTAATTTGTTAATTGTTAAAAGTGTTTATAAAAATTAAAAAAAATATATATATTTCTTGAGGGAGAAGTGACAGTGGGGAGTGGTTGGTGGTTGCCGGGGGTGACAGTGGGGAGTGGTTGGTGGTTGCCGGGGGTGATAGGGAGAGAGGAGGGTGATACTCAGGATCGCTGAGAGAGTTCCCTGTGTCTGCATAGACTGAGAGAGAAAAATAGGGACAGAATGAAAACCGGACAAAGTGATATATAAGCAGATTAAAAGTGAAGAAAAAGTAAGAAGAGAAGAAGTGAGCCAAAGAGAGGTGTGAGTAAAAAGTAAAGTGCTGAAAACAAATAAGCAGTAGAGAGATCTGTGACATCACACCAAACAGACTGAGCAATGTACTGAGAACAGTGTGAGAGAAGAGAAAATAGAGAGGTCTGTGAATACACACAAAAGAGACTGTGTAATACAATAGATCACCAGTTTATTTGGCGTGAAAAAGTAATTTATGGGCCCCAACCACGTGCAGCACTTCTACAAATAATTATTGAAATATATGATGTGGGTCTTAAAGTTGTATTGAGAAATTAATCTCTTAATCGTGTTAAGTTATGTATTAATATTAGGTAATTATATATATATATATATATATATATATATATATATATATATATATATGTATGTGAAGATTAATAATTTGCTCTGGCAGAAACATCCATAAACATAGAATTCCAATAAATTATTAGTGTTATTAGTATGGTAAATGTAAAGGTTTGTCAATTGTAAATAGTTTCAAAGTGATAATGTTTAAAAATAACAGAGTAGTTCTTATTAATAAAAGGAAGTAAGTTAAGAATACACTTGTGTCATTTTAAATCTCTGGGTAAATCTCCATACCTCTCTGGTGCAATTTCAACGTATTACTCTAAATAACACCACGCGGGGTATTACAAATGCATGGGATGTTTCTTTGCAGACTATAAAAGTAACATTATCACCCTGAGACCGCACCTCTCTTGGGCAGCCTCACTACAGCAGATCTACAGCATTATAGAAAAGGTAATTTACAAATCTACAAATATGTGGGCCTGCAGCACTTATAATTGCAAGTATGCACCTGTTTGTATGGGGAAGTATGTAGATTTGTATTCCAAGTTGGCAACGTCTGCAGAGTGCAAAAGTTTGTTCTCACAGGAGATTAGAGAATCAGGCCTTTCCCTTGCATGACTGTTACTAGTTATGAACCCACATGCAAAAATCAGGATGAGATTACTTAAAGGAGATTTAAGCATAGTTGCCTGCTCTCCCAGAATGTCCAATAGACCCCTGGTGAGACCTCCAGACTGCTAGGAGAGCAGTAACCTTCCTTGCAAGGTTAGCGGGATGTGTCACGATGGGATGAATCATGACAACAAACCCACCCACCTCAGTGAACGCAGCGGGCAGAGGTGTGATGACACAATTGGAAGCATTACATGCTTTGAACCACCCACTTAATGGCTCAGAATCCATCATCAACTGCTCACTGCTTTGTTTCATACGTTGCCTCAGCATCTCCAAGAAGCAAGGGATGAACAGTAACCAAGCATGGATTTAAAGGGGTGAAGAGGGGACATTAAGGGAGCATCTAGCAGAGGGCCACAGATCCTTTTTCTCCCTACAATAGACCAATACTGTCAATGGGATACCTTTAACACCTTCCAGGTGGGACTTTTTATAGGGGAATGCAAATTTCTTTACAAATTTTGATGTACTTAAAACATTCAAACAAGACACACAAAATTGACACATGCAATAAGGACAGCCCCAATGTCCCTTCACCATCTGTGACAGGATGGACTTCCTATGCCACCCTGGTCATGTTGCTGGGGACCAGCTGGGCTTACCTTGCCACTGTCCCCTTTCTTTCTCTCAAATGCGCATTCTAACCGCAGTATGAGGGGCTTTTGCTGCTGACACCACTAGGCTCATTAGAACCGTGTCCTTCTGGGTAACTCTCACTGTTATTGTACCCCCTTGGTGGTACACCTGGAATGGTACCCCTGACCTCTTTCCTTCAGATCAGGGTTGCTGTGGATGGTACCCCCTGGCCTATCACACTGGCCAGAGCTGCAGGGTAGCAGTGTGATTGGATCACTCTTAATTACTTATGGTATCAATTTATTGAAGGGAAATAGCGCAGGGCGCATATTTATATAATTGCATATGCACTTATTTTTTGCATTGTATATATTCTGAGATAGGAATTCATTATTTCTGAGACCAGGGTAGAAACTGTTTTTTCCCTGTTTTCACCTTACTAAAGGATATGCCTTATTTCTGATGCATATATCTGATACAATAGGCCTTTGTGGATGGAGGTCTTGTGTGTATTGGGATGTATTTAGTATGGAAGTGACATTGTTTAGGATTTGTAAGGTTACTAGTGGAAACCTCCAATTAGGCATATGTGCAAGGGGACTGATAGCAGAAAGTGCTAACGAAGTTTTGTGATGAAGTGTCATGCCTGCTCTGGCGAAAGGCACAGCAGGGGGTCGTTACTGTGTGGCCTCTTGTCCAGAGTGAATTTCATAGATAAGAGCAAATTTTGTTAGCTTTGCAATGCATGTAAATCCATGTTTGTGTAAATAGAGTATATCCTGATGCTAAAAATAGCATGTGTCTGAAAGGTATAAATGCCCTGACTTGTACACTGAAATGTGTTCTTCTGAATTCAACATCTGACCTGATCACTGGTACCTCAAACTAGTGTGAGAAAATAAAATCTTGCTTCCAAGACCTGCTTGGAAACATCTTCAATATTGCTGTATTCCTGTGATCTACAGATTAGACCCTAAATCTAACCCGTTCGCCGGCTGTCTGAGGTTTGGACTCAAGCGTTTTCAGTACCACCGCTCTGCCTGCTACCCAGCAGCTCTGGTTAGTGTGATAGGCCAGGCGGGATCCATTCACAGCAACCCTGATCCACAGTAAGAGGTCAGGAGTATCAGCCCGGGTACACCAGCAACGAGATATGCTAGCAGCATCATTTACCCAGAAGAAACCCGTTATTGGATGCCGGTAAGGAGTTCAGTGGTGGCAGCTTGTGTAAGCCCCTCCTACTGTGGCAAGAGGGTGCTTTTTTGATAACGAAAGGGAACGGTGGCAAAGTAAGCCCAGTTGGGTCCCAGCAACAACAGACAGGGTGGCATAGGCGGTCCATCCTGTCACAAGCGGGCAGAGTATTGGCACTGTAATGCTGGGTCCGAATCTCAGAACAGCCGGATAACGGATTAAATTGTGTCCAATCTATAGGTCACAGGAATTACAGCAGGTAGTCGTCAAAACAGGTTCCTTAAGCAGTGATGTTTGTTAGCTCAGGAAGTCCTAAAAATAACAGTTACACACTCACTAGTTTAAGGTACTAGTGATATTCAGATAGTACAGATGGAATAAATACTAATACATGGTCAAGCAGTGCGCTTTTTATACAGATTTACACAGATACCCTGGCAGGAGGTAATCCAGCCTCCTGCCCCTCTAACCATTCCATGTGCTTCATGCAGCCTGGGCATCACTCAGCCTGGAAGGGTTTAACACCTTTTTACATTGCTGTTAGTAACACCACTACATCTGAGGTTTTCTATTGAATGTTTACCATCAGGATATAACATTTTTATAATCTTGTTTTGAATGCAATTTTACTTGCAAAATTCACATTCATCTGTGATGACTTGCATAGGGAGTCTACCAGCAAGTATAATTACCTCCTCCTGTATTTCAGGATCAACAGATGTTTTGGTCACTCAGTGATAAAAAAGGTGTCATTAACATGAGATTATCTGTCTCTAAACAGTTGCAAAACCCAAATATGAAATACTGTCTCCAAAATCAATACATTTCCACACAAACATACCAATATGTATAAAAAGTACATTTACAATGATATAAAGTGATGCCTGCACCACTAATTGAAATAAATTGCTACAATAAATTATTTCTATGTGATCCAGTCTCACTATCATACTATGAGGGTGACCTGAAAAATATTCCACAGTTATATTTAGTCATAGTAAATAAGTAATATTTAAACATATGTGTTTTTGTTACCTTTGAAGTCCCCCTGCTCCCAAGAAAAGGTACAGAGGGCATTGCAAGGCTGGAAACTCATCTTGGGGGCAAATGCATGCCAAACAGTATGATTGGGATACCCTATATTTTCAGTAGAGGTAGACAGAGTAGTTTTATTTTTTTTTACTTTTATACTGCTAAGTAGACTGAGAAAGCACTGAGAGATGGTCCTATAGAAGACCCAACAGATTAGTAGACCTCTTCTTGGGGCAAAGATATGTCCACCAATGTGGTCGCACTTCCTATCTGCATTGTGGATCCAATCACTGCCTACTATATTTTCTGAGTCTTTTGTCTGCACTGAGGATCCAATCACCTCCTTCTGTCTAAGCTGACGATCTTGTCGCCAACTACTGACTGCACTGATGTTTAGGTTTACAGGTAGTAAAACTCAGTGAAATTTTTACATACGTGATTTTGTTACCTTTGAAGACCCCTGTGCTCCTGAGAAGTGGTACAGGGGGCATTGAGAGGGTGAAACCTCTTTTTGGGGCAAAGGCATGTCCACCACTATGATTTGGACATCCTATAGTTTTCAGTGCAGGTAGACAGAGTAGTTTTAATTTTCTTACTTTTATACTAAGTAGAATGAAAAACCACTGAGAGGTGGACCTTTAGGATACCTAACATATTAGTAAAAAGGTTAGTAAATAATAGATATGTTTCAAAGTATGTGTTTTTTAATCTTTAAAGGCAGCTTCTGGCTCCAAGAAGAGGTACAGGGGGCATTAGGAGGGTGGAACCTCTTCTCGGGGGCAAGGACATGTCCACTACTATGGTTGGGAGACACTACAGTTTTGGGTACAGGTAGGCAGAGTCAGTTTGATTTTTTTTTTCCTTTATACTGCTAAGGAGAATAAAAAAGCAGTTGGAGATGGTCTAGATGAGACCCAAGTAAAAATGATCTATTATAAGATGACCAGGCTTCATTGTACGGAAAGGACTTCCCAGACTCAAAGTGTGGAAGTTCCGGTCTCTGCCTTCAGTCTGTTCTGAGGTTCCGAACTCTGCCTCTCATGTGTGCTGAAAATCCGTTGGTTGCGTTCTGCACACGTTTATGGTCCCTTTGCCACCTGCAGTTCAGCGCCTGAGAATCCTGTTCCGCCTCTTCTCTGCACTGAGGATTCGTTTGCCACCTCCTGTTGGTGTCGAGTATCCGACACAACTTGCAACTTGTGTGTTGCAAGTTCAATAAATATTGACACATTTCACCTATCTCAGGCTGTTTTCATCTAGAGAAAGCACCTGGCCCGACAATTGTGTCTTGGTTGTATTCAGTACAGCTTGCTTAGCAGACTGTAGTACTAGGTGGAGGGACAGTCCCTGGGTTATAAGGCCATAGTCTGGAGTGAGAGTGAGCATGCCTACCCAGGCTTTACAGTGGTGTTTTACTTAAGATCCTTATAATTTTACATAAAGGTGTACTGGAGGGGATTGGCAACAGAGGAGTTAGATGTGGGGGAGGGTGGTAAACTGAAAAGGTCCTGACCATGGATCTGATCTTTAGGTACTCAGTGCTGAGTATGAACGGGGCTCCGCATTGCTGAATTTGGAACAAATATTTCACAAAAATTTAATTTATGAGACATCTTTAGAAGCATTTTGACATATCTATAAATGCAGAGCAGGGAGGGCAGCCACTTTTAAAGAACAAAATCTACCCTATTTTTGCTCTATACGATGCTGTGAACACATATCTTTATCTACTGTTCTATAATACAGGTATTAATCTTGTAGTTTTACAAAGGGCTATTTGGGCTACTAGTGACAAAATATTGAATGAAGCACAAAAATACTGTAGATATCACTAGTGTATCAGAATCATTAACCCCATCTATCTTTGCAAGGCACTACATCAATAATTGAATGTACAGTATGCATGAATGTCCCATACAGGTACACTTTCAATTGGCAGCATAAAATATATGTAGAGGTGTTTGATTACCTGATCTGCACAAGTGAGAATATGACTCATTACTGCTCTGGCCCTCACATTAGTGCTTTGTGTGGGTGTACTGTTCAGTCGGTATGTGTACTCAGTGTGCTGTGATGTTTTCTTAGGTGTGTGATTGGATTTGACACAATTACAATATGGGTCACAACCCACTAGATGCCAAACAGGAATGTTCCCTCACTCGGCAAGCAGGTGCTGTCATGTTCAGCATTTCTCAACCTTCATTCACTTTGTCCCTGATATTCACACACTTGAAGTGATTTTAGTATGTAGAATGTATGAATTCCCTTCTCCAATGTATTTAAGTTGAATATATAATTATGAAAGCAGATCAGACATCTGCTTAATCATTTGCCTTTGTATTTGTGTATTGTAATGATAAAAGCAGAAAGTGCTGTAGTGACACTAGACATCTGGACTCATTAGTTTTATTAGCATTAAAAATGCAAATAAAATACATGTAATTAACAGTAGTGGGCACAAGGCCTTAGTGACACAAAAGGTACAGATTTAACAAATGCTGGCCGCCAGAGATGTCATCAGGGGGGTAGGGGGTACCATAGATCTGTGGGATATGTGAGATGGTCTGCTGACATGTAAGGGACATATGTGGAAGTTTGAATGACATGTGGGGTGGTCTGATGGCATGTAAGGAACACCTGTACCACTGGCTAAAGAGCTTACGCTCCATCTGTCTCCACTGGCCAAAGAGCTTACGCTCCACCTGTCTCCGCTGTGCCGCTGGCTAAAGAGCTTACTCTCGCTCCACCTGACTCCATTGTGCCGCTGGCTCAAGAGCTTACGCTCCATCTGCCTCCACTATGCCGCTGACTAAAGAGTCCATGCTCCTCCATTTCTTATTCCTATCCTCCATAAGAAGCTACACCTTACCATCCAGCAACTTCACTACTTACAAAGCTGGTGTCCTTCCTACTTCATTGTATCCTGCTCAACTCACTCTCCATTCATTCCCCTAAAGGGTTTCGCCTGACACTTCTGACAAGGGCCGCGACCTGCGGGCTGATGCAGCTAAGACCAAACCACCTTGCGGTGGTCCCTGGTGAACACCATCCGTTTGTTAGACTCTGCGCCTGGTTAGAAGTAACGCCAAGTTGGGCAGACCAGAGAATCCTATCCCTTAAACCGTGACAGAGAAACAGAAAACGCAGCCATCTTACCCAAACTCTAGATACCACCATTAACACACTGGGCCTGAGTCATTAAGGAGAGCAAAGAAGACAAAACGAGTAACTTTGCACCTTGGCAAAATCACGTTGCATTGGAGGGGGAGGTATATTTAAAATGTGAAAACAGATTTATAGTTGGGATAGGGCATGTCCTAGATCAGTGGTTCCCAAACTTTCTCAGCTCGAGGCACCCTTAGGGTCACCATAATTTTTCCAAGGCACCCCTAAGCAAAAATTAATTTTTAAGTAGTTGGGTCAAAATGACGTAAGATGTATTTAGACCCCTTCAACATCACATTGTGCCCCTTTATCATATCACTCTGTATCCCCTTCGCCATCTCACACCCTGTGTCCCCCTCTTCGCCATCTCACCCTGTGTCCCTCTCTTCGCCATCTCACACCCTGTGTCCCCCTCTTCGCCATCTCACACCCTGTGTCCCCCTCCTTGCCATCTCACACCCTGTGTCCCCCTCTTCGCCATCTCACACTCTGTGTCCCTCTTCATCAGCTCACACTCTGACCCCCCTTCAGCATCTCTCTCTATCCCCCTCCTTCAGTGTCTCTGTCCCCCATCAGTGTCTCTGTGTCCCCTTTAGTGTCTCTCTGATCCCTTCAGTGTCTCTCTGTCCCCTTCAGCCTCTCTCTGTCCCCTTCAGCCTCTCTCTGTCCCCCTCAGCCTCTCTCTGTCCCCCTTCAGCCTCTCTGTGTCTCCCTTCAGTGTCTCTCTGTCCCCTTCAGCGTCTCTCTCTGTCCCCTTCAGCGTCTCTCTGTGTCTCCCTTCAGCGTCTCTCTGTGTCCCCCTTCAGCGTCTCTCTGCCCCCTTCAGCGTCTCTCTGCCCCCTTCAGCCTCTCTGTGTCCCCCATCAGTGTCTCTCTGTGTCCCCCATCAGTGTCTCTCTGTCCCCTTCAGCCTCTCTCTGTCCCCTTCAGTGTCTCTCTGCCCCCTTCAGCCTCTGTGTCCCCCATCAGTGTCTCTCTGTGTCCCCCATAAGCCTCTCTCTGTCCCCTTCAGCGCCTCTGTGTCTCCCTTCAGCCTCTCTGTCCCCTTCAGCCTCTCTGTCCCCCTTCAGCCTCTCTGTCCCCCTTCAGCGTCTCTCTGTGTCTCCCTTCAGTGCCTCTCTGTCCCCTTCAGCCTGTGTCTCCCTTCAGCGCCTCTGTGTCCCCCTTCAGCGCCTCTGTGTCCCCTTTCAGTGCCTCCCTTCAGCCTGTCTGTGTCTCCCTTCAGCCTGTCTTTGTCTCCCTTCAGCCTGTCTGTGTCTCCCTTCAGCGTCTCTCAGTGCCTCCTTCACTTCCTTTACTTACCTGCTTTCCTGGACGTCTTCTCTGCTGCTGCGCCTTCTCACTGAGGCTGACGGACGTGATGACGTCACGCCCGGCAGTCAGTGAGGAGGAGGATCCGGCGCTGGATGATGGGTAAGTTTTTTTTGTTTTTTTTTATCTAGGGCGATCGCGGCACCCCATTGACAGCGCCGCGGCACCCCAGGGAGCCGCGGCGCACAGTTTGGGAACCGCCGTCCTAGATCAACTTTCAATTTCAGTGTAAATATAAAACTATCAACTATTTCTGCTACATGAAAAAACAGCCAGTATTTTCCTTACGTGCAAAATAATAAACTAATTTGCACCCCTTGGATTGTAACATGGTTTGTCCAGGAGCAAATTTACTCCTTTTTTGGCTTTGCTCTCCTTAATGACTCAGGCCCACACTCTCAATAAAATATTACAGATTTGTTATACAAAAAAGGAAAAAAATAAATGAAAATTAAAACAATAATATACATATATCAATAAAATCAAATTAGGTCCATTTGATTATAATAATTATAAAACCTTACAATATCTTAAACCTTCTGTTTTTTTATTGTATCAAATTGTTGATCTCCAGAACTTCATCACCATAGACTAAAAAACACTAAATGGCAATTGGAAAATATCAGATAAAGCTGAAAAAATTAATTGCCCTTTTTGGGAGTTTTTAACTGAGGTGTTACAGTTACAATCCACTTGTAGGGAGCAAATTAGGAACTAAAGACCGAAGCAGTCTGTGTCGGCGGTTTGTTACACCACCAGCTGCAGCTATTATTCAGATCTCTCCATCAACAATACAATATCAGCTTTCCAATGGTTACCCTCTCTCCCTGGACTTGCCTTCTACACTTGATTGTTGGCTTCTAGACCCGGGTCTTTTACTTTGGTTAGTTCTTCCGCATTTGTTCCGTGAAGAATATGTAGTATAAGGTTTTTAGAATTGTAGTCAAATATCCTACTTACGCGTTTCTCCACATCACATCCTTGTGGTTTCATCATTCATCTGATGGTGAAACGCGTAAGTAGGATTTACATAGGTTCAAATCGATTCAGTTTTCTTCTTATTATAATCAAATTAAACCATATTTGATTTTATTGATTGTATGATATATGTATATTCATTTTTTAACTTTAATTTTTTCCTTTTTTATAATAAATGTGTAATATGTTATTGAGACAGTGCATATATGGTGGTATCTAGAGTTTGGGTAAGGTGGACTGCACTTTCTGTTTCTTGCTCTAAAGGTTTTTTTAATTGGCTTAGTACACAACAATCCTATACAGGAGAAGCAACCGCCATTTCCAAGTGTCTGGATCTTGAAATTTTTAACTAGTAATAATAATAATCGGGTTTATTTACACTATTCTATTTGGAAATTTAAAGGTATAGTGAAGGTTTTATGTCAGTGCCCTTAGATGTCCATTTTTGGATATTATATTTGGTGTGGTTCCATTCTACATGTCTGGATCCACCCAAACCAAGAGGCAATGGTAAAGCAGGGATGGGGTCGATCATGTTTCATTTTTACTGGGCCCCGTCATTTTCTGATGGCAGCCCTGCTGGCCACACCCTGGGTGATCCTGATCGCTGTACAATTTGACCAAACCAAAGAAGATTTATTACCATTCTCTTCTGAAAGGGCTGTAAACATAGGCCAATAGCGGTAATCTTGGGGCTACATTTATCAATATGTCTGATAATGATTGGCAGAATAACACACATCCTACTGGCTATCTACTCATGTCAAGCGCTGAAGAGTGCGTCCAGACTTAACCTGAAGCTACCCCTACTTTCTTTTAGAGGGGACGATTTAGTCCCCGCCTCCTTTTGAAAAAGCCACGTGTGAAAAGTAAGTACACCCTTACTACTTAAATAGCAATAAAAAAGCAGAACCTTTGGCAGTTACTTCTGGAACATTCTAGTTTATATAAACACCATGTCAAGGAGAAAAGACATCTGCAATGATCTCATTAAAATAATGATGCTTGTTATTATACAGGTGCTACCAAGACTGCTTCAGGATTGGCCATCTAGGAACCTCATCCAAGTTACGCCATTTGAAGTGAGTTCATAGAAAGCTTTTGTGAAAAACAGAAACTTATGCTAAAAAATAACAACAAGCAGTCCAGCATCAGCCACCTCCGTTCTCTCATCTAGATCCCAGCACCTGCAATCTACACCCCCAACACCTTCATCATCAATATCCTCATAAGTGATCGAAGTTAGTCTTGCATCCAAGTTTCTAAGGCGAGATGACTCCTCCTCTATCCAGGACTCCTCAGAAGAATTCTTTAACGTTCGTCCCACTGCTGCTGCTCCTGTTACTGGGGGTGGATCTTCATCCCAGAAGCAGACCAAGAAGACTACTAGTAGTTTCAATAATTGACTGTCAAACAATCCTTTGCAAGAGGAAACAAGTATGAAAGCTGTCACCCAGTCGCAAAGCGGATCACAGACGCTATGCTAGTATTAGATCTATGTCCAATATGCACTATTAATGCAGCTGATTTTAGACAGTTACTTGAGGTTACTTGAGGTCTTCTGTCCCAGTTACCAAATTCCATCATGACACCATTTTCCAAGAAAAGCTATTCCTCACCTCTACCTAAAGGTTCGTAAAAATATAATTATTGGGCTACAAAATGCCATTCTACCCACTGTACACTTAACTACAGATATGTGGACAAGCGGAACTTGGCAAACTAAAGATTATATGATTGTGACAGCCCATTGGGTTGGTGATTCGCCTTCACCAGCAGGGACAGCAGCAGTATGTTCCCAAGTACAACACATTTTCCAGAGACAGGCTACTCTGTGTATCATCTGCTTCACTAAGAGGCATATTATCATTATTATTATTATTATCGTAGATTTGTAAGGCACCACAGTGCTCCATAACGCTGTACAGTAGGGAAGACAAGGACATACTTAAAACTGGACTAACGTAAAACAGGAAAGACAAGGAAGACAAAATTAATGGAGACATGAAAACAATGGGTATGGAGGACCCTGCTTATTAGAGAGCTTACATTCTAAAGGGAAGAGGGCACAGCTGAAACATGAGAAGCGTGTGTGGCTCAGAGTGAAGATTATGTTAGTTGTGAGGGTGCATTAGTGTGAATAGTGTTCTCGAGGATAAGGTCACCTCTAAAAAAGAGATGGGTTTTCAAAGAGCATCTAAAGATTTGAAGGTTATGGGAAAGGCTGATTGAACGTGGTAGGGAATTCCATAAGTGGGGAGCGGCACGGGAGAAGTCATGAAGGCGGGAGTGAAAGGTGGTTATCAGAGATGAGACAAGGCGCAGGTGCCTCTCCCCCATTCCCCATTTAAAATGGCATCAGGCAGGTATGGCCACTGTCTCAATGGATGGGGGTCGCGCTGCTAGAGGTCAGAATAATGCATACAAGATCAAAGACTCAATAGCACGGAGGTTCTCCTAACGAGCGGAGAGAGATAAGCCACAATAATCCAAATGGATATAGATATCCATTTAATATATTTAGTAGTAAATTGGCATTCAGAATTTGGCACTTAAAAATAAACAAATAAATAAAAACCTATGTAATAAAGCAATAAATTGATAAATTGCAATACTGTAATAAAAAACAAAAACAACCGCGGCTGTAAAATGAATTAGTGTACACTGTAGAATATGCGTCCAGAAAATGATGTGGCCATCATTCCTAAAATCCAGACTATTGAAGTGTCCAATGTGCACAAATATTGTTAAGAACGAGGCTCTTCAAAAGACCATTAAAAAAAATGATGGGGAGCTGCAGTGATCTGTACATGTGTGTCTGCTCAGTAGGGAGCTGCAGTGATCTGTACATGTGTGTCTGCTCAGTGGGGAGCTGCAGTGATCTGTACATGTGTGTCTGCTCAGTGGGGAGCTGCAGTGATCTGTACATGTGTGTCTGCTCAGTAGGGAGCTGCAGTAATCTGTACATGTGTGTCTGCTCAGTAGGGAGCTGCAGTCATCTGTACATGTGTGTCTGCTCAGTGGGGAGCTGCAGTGATCTGTACATGTGTGTCTGCTCAGTAGGGAGCTGCAGTAATCTGTACATGTGTGTCTGCTCAGTGGGGAGCTGCAGTAATCTGTACATGTGTGTCTGCTCAGTAGGGAGCTGCAGTCATCTGTACATGTGTGTCTGCTCAGTGGGGAGCTGCAGTGATCTGTACATGTGTGTCTTCTCAGTAGGGAGCTGCAGTGATCTGTACATGTGTGTCTGCTCAGTGGGGAGCTGCAGTGATCTGTACATGTGTGTCTGCTCAGTAGGGAGCTGCAGTAATCTGTACATGTGTGTCTGCTCAGTGGGGAGCTGCAGTAATCTGTACATGTGTGTCTGCTCAGTGGGGAGCTGCAGTGATCTTTACATGTGTGTCTGCTCAGTAGGGAGCTGCAGGGATATGTACACGTGTGTCTGCTCAGTAGGGAGCTGCAGTGATATGTACATGTGTGTCTGCTCAGTAGGGAGCTGCAGTGATCTGTACATGTGTGTCTGCTCAGTAGGGAGCTGCAGTCATCTGTACATGTGTGTCTGCTCAGTAGGGAGCTGCAGTAATCTGTACATGTGTGTCTGCTCAGTGGGAAGCTGCAGTGATCTGTACATGTGTGTCTGCTCAGTGGGGAGCTGCAGTGATCTGTACATGTGTGTCTGCTCAGTAGGGAGCTGCAGTGATCTGTACATGTGTGTCTGCTCAGTAGGGAGCTGCAGTGATCTGTACATGTGTCTGCTCAGTGGGGAGCTGCAGTGATCTGTACATGTGTGTCTGCTCAGTGGGGAGCTGCAGTGATCTGTACATGTGTGTCTGCTCAGTGGGGAGCTGCAGTGATCTGTACATGTGTCTGCTCAGTGGGGAGCTGCAGTGATCTGTACATGTGTGTCTGCTCAGTAGGGAGCTGCAGTGATCTGTACATGTGTCTGCTCAGTGGGGAGCTGCAGTGATCTGTACATGTGTGTCTGCTCAGTGGGGAGCTGCAGTGATCTGTACATGTGTGTCTGCTCAGTGGGGAGCTGCAGTGATCTGTACATGTGTCTGCTCAGTGGGGAGCTGCAGTGATCTGTACATGTGTGTCTGCTCAGTAGGGAGCTGCAGTAATCTGTACATGTGTGTCTGCTCAGTGGGGAGCTGCAGTAATCTGTACATGTGTGTCTGCTCAGTGGGGAGCTGCAGTGATCTTTACATGTGTGTCTGCTCAGTAGGGAGCTGCAGGGATATGTACACGTGTGTCTGCTCAGTAGGGAGCTGCAGTGATATGTACATGTGTGTCTGCTCAGTAGGGAGCTGCAGTGATCTGTACATGTGTGTCTGCTCAGTAGGGAGCTGCAGTCATCTGTACATGTGTGTCTGCTCAGTAGGGAGCTGCAGTAATCTGTACATGTGTGTCTGCTCAGTGGGAAGCTGCAGTGATCTGTACATGTGTGTCTGCTCAGTGGGGAGCTGCAGTGATCTGTACATGTGTGTCTGCTCAGTAGGGAGCTGCAGTGATCTGTACATGTGTGTCTGCTCAGTAGGGAGCTGCAGTGATCTGTACATGTGTCTGCTCAGTGGGGAGCTGCAGTGATCTGTACATGTGTGTCTGCTCAGTGGGGAGCTGCAGTGATCTGTACATGTGTGTCTGCTCAGTGGGGAGCTGCAGTGATCTGTACATGTGTCTGCTCAGTGGGGAGCTGCAGTGATCTGTACATGTGTGTCTGCTCAGTAGGGAGCTGCAGTAATCTGTACATGTGTGTCTGCTCACAGTAGTACTTGCGACAGTGATAAACTCTCATACATGGAAGTACACGTAGGCTTTCTGTATGAGTCTTACATTCATTATTTTCACTACACATTGTTAGCGGCTATATAGTTCCTTACTTTTAGGTTAACGTGCAAGAATAATTTGTTATCCAATGATGATGATGATGGTTATTATTATTATTATTATCTTTATTTATAAAGTAACAACATTTTTTACAGCATTGTAGATATAAAACAATCTTATGGGAACATAACTTTATACAAACATTTTAAAGGACCCGCTCCCTAGTGCTTACAGTTTAATATATACTGGAACACACCAGCATTGTAGTGATTGACTGTTGCATTTTGTTGCTGAACCTTTTAAGGACCAATAACAGGTAAGTGGAACAAAACATATTACATTTTGTGTGTTCCTTCCTCGCTAGTACTTGATAGCTACTGTTTACATAACACCAGGCTTTCAGTCCAGCACTACCGGCGTGCAATTTGCTCTACCTCCTGGAACATGTTTGTTGCTGAGGATAACATGGGAAACATTGATTCTTATCTCTCCACAATGACCCAATGACTGTGGTCACACTACTGCTTTGTGTTTTGGGTCTTTGACTTTAACACAGAGTTCACAGGATGTCCATAAGTGTCTCCTTCCTTCACCGTCCTTCTTGCATTGTGCAAGTGCTTGAAGATCTATCATTCGTCCGACCATGTTAAAAAGAAAAAAAGAACTCTTTGGAAGCACACAGAACATATGCAATATGTAGCACTTAACCTCATGTTTAAAACTCCCATTGTCCCATAGACAATAAGTTTGTGAGCAAAGCAGTCCTTACCTCTCTGTCCGTCTATTTGTATTACCCAGTATTGTTTTACTTTATTGTTTTTTTTGTTTTCATTTTAGTATTGTTTGTTCCCAATTATAAAGCACTACGGAATTTGCTGGTGCTATATAAATGATGATGATGATTGCCCCACATGTACACTTTTACATAGCATTAGGTAGTTGTGTATCTCCATGTGTGCAAATACAGTATTTGAGTATTATTTACCAACACTGCTCAAATGTGCAAATCTGCATTTAGTCCTTACAATTTAGTGAAAGACAATGGAGTTTGCCAGAGGAGCAGAAATCTACACATGCCAAGGGCAAGAGATCATCATCATCTTCTGTGTATATATAGCGCCACTAATTCCGCAGCACTGTAAAGAGAACTCACTCACATCAGTCCCTGCCCCATTGGAGCTTACAGTTTGATTTCCCTAATATACACACACAGACCGAGAGACTAGGGTCAATTTTTAATAGCAGCCATTCTCTTACATTATCCACCACTTATAAATTCCCACTTCGATCACAGTAAAGGAGAATAATAACAACCGGCCTCAGACTCCACATCTGGGATGTTTCCTGACAGATCAGTGTCAATATTTTGCTTTTACACAGCACACATATGGCACACACATTCCCAGCTGGTAACATGTGACCACCCAGTGCAATGTTCTGGGCTCCATTCTGAGTCAGATTGGATTCTCTCATCTTACCTGACCTGGTAAAGCAGAGTGCGGAGCGGCCATATGCGCAGAGCAATAAGGTCTTCCAGTGCCAGAATGGCTGGATCTGTGATATCTGGGGGTAAATGTATCAATATGCGGGTTCTTCAACACCCGCGTGTTCAGCCTCTTCCGCGATTAAATTTCAAGCGGCGCTGCATTGTAAAGGGTTAACTTCCCTTTATGATCTTTGCAGCTTTTGTGCAGATCATTTCTGCCTCTCTCTCCCCTGCTGTGTCCCCACCCCTCTCTCTCTCCCTCCCCTGCTGTGTGTCCCCACCCCTCTCTTTCTCCCTCCCCTGCTATGTGTCCCCACCCCACTCTCTCTCCCCTGCTGTGTGTCCACACCCCTTTCTCCCACTGCCTGCTTGTCTCATGTGTGTAGCAGGATGACACAAGACACAGCACTAGATGATGAGGGTAAGTGTGTGAATGTGAGTGTTTGTGTGTGGGGGGCTCTCATGTGCTTTTAATGTAAGTGGGGCGATTTAATGTATAAGTACAATTGTTCCTTTGTAAACATAGGCTTGGAGGGACTTTTAATATAAGTGTGGGGGATGGGGGAAAAAGGATTTTAATGTAAGTGTAGGGGGGTTATTTTATGTGATGTTGATGGGGTGTGAAAAATTAATTTCATAGTAGGTGGAAGGTGGGAATTTTTAATTTATTGGTGGGGTGAAGGTTGGGGATATTTAAATTAATAGTGGGGTTATGGTGAACCTTTTAAGGGTGGGATGATGGGACTATTCATTTAATGCTGGGGTGATTTGGGCGCTATTAATTGAATGTGTGACTGAGTTTAAGGAGAAGGAGAGCCATTTCTTGAAAGTGAATGCTAATTTAATGTTTGGGAGGAAATAGGTTTATTTATTAAATGTAAATACTATTAATTTAATGTTGGGTGTGTTTGGGGGAAATGGATCTTTTTATTAAAGGTGAATGACATTAATTTACTGTTCGGGTTGGTTGCTGGGAGGCCTAATTATTAAATATGGGTGCTTTTTATTTAATATCGGGCTTCTTTGGGGGAGGGAGGCCTACTGTGTTCTCATTGCTGGGATTTCTATTTAATGTGCCTGTTGTTTTTCCAAACAGGGACCCAACATTCCAGGATCCAGACAAGCAGCAACTGAGCTTAGGACATGAGCAGCAGCAACAAGTAGTAAAAGCAGCAAGAACAGGTAGGAGAGAGCAGGAGAGTCTGCCAACTGTTCTGACACACTCAATCAGGACTTTGTCCTGACTGTAGGGACAGTTGGGAGGTATGTCCCACTTCACACGGCTCTGCTCGAAAACAGTAGTGCACGCAGCATTGCCCGTGTATATAATTGGGATAGGAAGAGTTGGAGAGCAGCCAAGCACTGTCTAAAATTATAGCCACGCCCCAATGCATGCTGGTCATGCCCACTGGCGGCATGGCATGGAAACCCCTCTCTACAAATCTTGCATTTTCCCCTCTATAGTGCCATTACATCCATATAGTGTCATTACATACATTCTGCTAAAGAGTGTACCTAACCAATGCTCTAATGTAGATAGAAAGCTTTAGTTGCGATAGATACGTTTTTGGTCTATTATATCCTGTTCTAAAGAAGAGATGTACTGGTCTTTGCTGTCTCAGACTTCGGAATCGTTAGGTCCACTTCTGATTTGCTTTAACGAGAACCTGCTACTCAATGTAAGAAAAACTTTTTCTATTCCAACTGATGTTCAGGAGAGAGCTTAATAAAAGACAGAATGCAAATGTTTTATACACTCTTTTTTCTATATTCCGTCATAGAAAAATTTCCGTACTATGTAAAGTTTGATTTATCTAAAAAAAAAAGAAAAGTGAGGTCTCCTCTTGTGACAGCCGTAAAAATGCTTATTTAGCAATAACTTCTAAACATAAAATGTGGTATCATTTTCCATGCACACCTAATCCCAGATTCTTATCTCTCTCCGTGACCTATAAGAGTCATTTACAAAAGTGCAAGAGTTTGTGCTTAAATTAAGTACAAAGATAGTTTTGTTTTGTCATGTGGCCTTATCTGATGGCAGGAAGCCATTTTTTGGGAGAAAAGCATGTTTTTGCATTGTCTAATGCTTTAAGCAAAAATTCTTGCACGTCCTCTGTCTACACGTTCATGGGTCGCCTTCCATGTGCAGTTCAAATTAACATATTTTAGCAGTGTTTTTGGGAGAAAAACAGAAACATTAAAATTAATAAAGTGGTGCACCTACAGTGATAGTAGGATGGACTTTGAAGTGATATTTTTTACTATATTCTACCATGTACATTGAAAGCTTATAAAAATATTTTAGTAAGCGTATTAAGCTGTTCTGTTTCTGTATTCTGGAATTATTTGCATATTATCTTATCTCTTAATAGTTGTTTCCTCTTTACTGAAGGTTGGCATATAAACTAATGACATAAATTGTTGTAGCTTACCTGTACTAACACTATGATTATAGAATAATAGAAGTTCAGTTCAAAACATAAATCACACAATTGTAAAGATATATTATTATTATCCTAGATAAGTAAGGCACCACATTGCACTGCAGCGCCGTACAGTAGGGAAAACAGGAACATGCATGAAACAAGGACAGACAAGGCAGACAAAATAAATGCAGACATGAAAACAAAGGGTATGAAGGACTGTGCTCATTAGATAACTTACATTCTAAGTGGAAGAGGGCACAGCTGAAACAAGAGGAGTGAGTGTGGCTTAGAGTTTGGGACAGCTGTGAGGGTGTATTACTGTGAATAGTATCATCAGGGATAAGGTAAGCTTTAAAAAAGAGATAGGTTTTAGAGAACATCTAAAGATCTGAAGGCTGTGGGAAAGTCTGATTGAACGTGGAAGGGAATTCCATAAGTGAGGAGCAGCACGGGAGAAGTCTTGTAGGCGGGAGTGAGAGGTGGTTATCAGAGAGGAGACAAGGCGCAGGTCAGAGGTAGATCTAAGAGGGAGAGAGGGGGAGTATTTTGAGATGAGATTTGAGATGTATGAAGGGGTGGATATATTGTATATATTTTGTAATATCTTTTAAACGCTGCACTCTGACTCTGTGAGCAGCACGGTGGCCTAGTGGTTAGCACTTCTGCCTCACTGGGGTCATGAGTTCAATTCCCAACCATGGCCTTATCTGTGAGGAGTTTGTATGTTCTCCCTGTGCTTGCGTTGGTTTCCTCCCACACTCCAAAAACATACTAGTAGGTTAATTGGCTGCTATCAAATTGATCCTAGTCACTCTCAGTCTATGTGTGTGTGTTAGGGAATTTAGACTGTAAGCTATGGGGCAGAGACTGATGTGAGTGAGTTCTCTGTACAGCGCTGCAGAATTAGTGGCGCTATATAAATAGCTGATGATTATGATGACTCTAAGTAGATGACCGTTAATTAAAAGATAATGAAATTCAGTTTTAGATGAAATATTAAAAGTTCTATTCCATCCCGTAAGTGTACTTACCTGAGGTCGGGTGTTCACAAGTTTCAATGGGTCCCCAGACATCACTTTGACTTTTGCTGACCTGATCTGATATCAGACAAGCAGCATATTGTCCACCAAGAAATCGCCACCCACTGGACTATGCAGGAGCCAGGAGTGTGACGTTGGACGCATGCTAGATGTCAGGGGACCATTCAAACCTTCTGAACATTGGGCTACAGGCAAGTAAACTTTTGGGACAGGATACAACAGCGGTGGGCAACAGCTGGCCCGCGGGCCGCCTGCAGCCTCCCACGCAACTGCTCATGATCTTATCAGAAGAGGGGCAGCTGACTCCTGTGTTAACATGACGTCCTATGCACAGCGCAGAAAGGTCACATGACATACCCAGAGTAAGATGCAGCGCACTGCACTCTCCCTCCGTCTGTACAGCCCTTTTGAAGCCTATTCTCATTGCCCCTTAGTGGGATATAACTTATGATATTCCACCCAAAGCTGAAAATTCAGAATTATCTTTTAAATCAAATGTCTGAAAATGTTGGATGAGTGACAAATTGCTATTCTTAGTGACAGTGAATAGGGGGGTAATTAATGTTACCCCCTTTTTAACCACTGGATGTGTATAGATTGTTGCATTGCTTTAATTGTGTCTAATATGCGGTATACATTTCCTAACCCATTACAAGCAATCACTTAGAATGCCACTAACCTTTACATAGGTCAGCGAGTCATTTTTTCAGTTTCAAATGTTTTTTTATTACCTGGCCTGCAGGAGTCTGGGCAGTCAGGACAAGCTGTGTTGTGGCCTTTTCTGTGAACTTATCACCTTACGTTTGTCCTCTTTTGTTTTCGTTGCTTGTCTGCTCTGTCTGGAGGGCTGGAGACAGAATGATGATCCACAGTGGAGGATGTTAGGACACGCTGCTTGGATGACATGCAGGAGACATTACCGTTCTATTATCCTCACTCTCCTATTAAAAGAGGATGGTATCTGTAGCTAGCGTGACCTTTTTGTTGTTCATCTTGTGCTTTTCATGCTGTCACTGGGATTAATTCCAAATGCATCACTTAACTTCTTTCCTCTACAAACCAGTCTTATTCTTGTGACACGATAGACTTCATTAAGGCTGTGCACAATGCTTGAACTGGATCCTCCATTGGACGGCAAACTTATGTGAGTCCCTATTGAGTGTCTGATACACGGAAAACATGGTAAAGGGGATTTCAATGATATCAAAATCATCAGTTACAAACTATGTGCTACATAAAGCCTTATTTTCAATGGACACATTTAACTGGGTTCACTGGTAACTCTACATACCCCAATCTGGCAAATGAGTACTTCCTGAGCTCTGCTCTGTTCACAAGACAAGACTTTAAAGCAGGGGTTAGGGAACTTTTTTACCTTTTACCCCCAAATATATTTAGATACACTGACGCGACCCCCTTGATTTGAAAGCAAGGAAATCATATTTTATTAATTATTGGAATTCAAAATTTTATTGAATCTATTCAACATTTCTTTGAAAGCTTCAACTTCAAAACTTCAGGTTTTGGAGAAATGATGTTGCTTCATTTTTTATATGAAAGCATCAATATTGGGGCATTTTGATGTCAGAGCAATTTGGATACAGTCTTCAGCGTCCAATCGATTTCTCTGCTTTGTTTTTATGTTCGTTACATTGGAAAATCCTTGTTCGCAAAGGTAGGATGTTGCAAAAGTCAGCAACTTTTTGGCTGCCTCCTCATGTGCAATTTTGAATGCCTTTGCAGCTGTTGACATCCAAAAATATGACAGATCTGCTTTGTTTTCAAATGCAATACGTGCTTCATTATTGCATCGAAGCTCAAGAAGTGCCTCTGCCAACCCTTCAGGCTCTTCTGGTACAACAGCAATTTCACATTTAAAGGGGTCTACAATCCAACTGACAGCATGTGAATCGGCTGCATTACCCCCAGGAATTTAATTTTTACCCCATTTGGGGTAATTTACCCCTGTTGCCTGACCACTGCTCTAAAGTGCACTGTTTGTTCCCATATATTACAAGTGCCTAGAAAGCCAAGAAATATTGTATAAAAGATACTAAGAAAAGTTTGGAGAAAATAAATTTGTAATAGCATTTGTGGCCACAAGAGTTTTTCCATTTACACTGTACTGTTATTTTAAAATGTTGTTTGTCAACTATACCAGGGCTGGTTACACATATGTCTTACTGTATAATGTTATTGGAGGCTTGAAACAGGCCCATAAAGAGCCTGTGATTTTTTTAGTCATTTTGTCATTCTCTAAGTGTAGTGATTAGATCCTGGAGTTAGTGGTCCAGGTGTGAAGCAGAAATAATATGTATTACTCAGTGACTAAAAGAACACTTAGGGAAATATTTACATAGCAGCGGTTCCAATAAGCCGCCAATTTTTGTCATCTCTTAAAATGGCAATTTTATTAAAGATAGAGCCCATTGGGCTTTTCACCGGCCACTGGCCAAAACGCAATATTCTGAAAATTGTAATCATCACCATTTATTTATATAGCGCCACTAATTCCACAGCGCTGTGCAGAGAACTCACATCAGTCCCTGCCCCATTGCATCGGGAATTGAACTCATGACCCCAGTGCTGTAAGGCAGAAGTGCTAACCACTACGCCACCGTAATTTAAAGATTTCTGCTGGAGAAAACCACAGCAGTCCTAGATAATAGACCAATATTACTTGTGCATATGTCCTTTATACAGCACACACTTTATATAAAAGAAAGACATTGCCAAAGAAGCTAAAACTCCATTCTTTCCTTATTATGACATTTTTTACTGATTTGCATTAAAGTGAATATTTTCACTTCAATTTGATGGCCAGATCGGAAACTTTTAGAACATCCCTTATGTAGAGCAAGTGCTGGATCAACCAACCAAACCAATAAGATGAGATTTGATTTTGCGGGAGAGATATTAAAGTGATCTGGAAAGGGATGGCCACCCCTCAAATTTGAAGCTGCTATAATTTCGCAGATCTTTCCAACTGTGGAAGAGGTCAACTTTATAGGATCACCCCAGAGGTGCATCTACCAACCCTTACCCATTACTTGCATTGATGCATAAAACTAACACGAAAAACTCTAAAATATGACATTGGCAAAATCATGGAAAAATAAGTCGCAAGAGGATAAAAAAAAACCAAAAGTTAAAATGAAGGGCTAAAAAGGTTTAAAAAAAAGATGGGTAGTAATTTGGGTAGCAGGCATTTCATTGGACGTGAACAGGGCTGTGCGAGAAAAGCGACTGCTCAGGACGTAACGCTGAAGGGGGGCGCATTTTATGAAAATTTAGGTTCATTTGGATAAAATTGAGGTCAAGGTGGGCGATAGTTTTGCTTCTCACCCCAGGTGCTAAAATTTTAAGCTATAGCTCTGGACGTGAATACGTGTTTTCATCCTTCAGAAATTTTTGTTACTTATAAGAAATGTTTATTTACTGTTATTACTGTATTACAGAGCCGTAACTTAACATTTTAGCGCCTGGGGCTAGCCCTCAATTTTAACCAAATGACCCTAAAAAAATTCATAAACTGCGCCCCTTCAGCGTCGCTCCCCGGGCACTCGCCCCTCTCGCACACCCCTAGTCACAGCCCTGTTATATTCATTTTGAACAAACATATTTTTAATGGCAAGTTTATGCATATTTGATAAATGTGTGGAGTTGCTTGAAAGCATTTGCTGGTGATGAGATAAACACAAAGTATTCTAATTCTAACTAATGTTCTGTAATTGTTGTGGTGTCCTGTATATACTGCTTACTCTGATAAGGACAAAGTACTTAATGCAAATACTGTGTTATTTACTCAGTGGACAGAAAAGACATGCTGACACACCTGCAAATACTCCAGTATAACCTGGGGCTCTGGAACCTTACACAGAAGTGAATGGCAGACACTGGGTGTTTCTCTCCGTCTCCTCCCATTCAGCAATAACATTCAGCAATAACAATTCTGTAATTAAAAAAAAAACAAAACAGGTAGAAACACCTTTGCAGACAATACGGCACAGAGGAAGAGCTTGTCAATCAATCCTATCCGATTTACAGGCGCAGAAAACACATGATCAGAAGGGACCCTCTCTGCTCTTTTAATAGCAGAGCAGGAGGCCCAGGAACTTACAGCTGCATTGCTATTGGGTTCGGTGAGGAGTGATCAGCCGGTCACACAGGGACCTATCAGTTCGGTTGGTAGATGATCTCATACACGAGCTGACAGTGCTGCTTTTTTACTAGATCATACTTGCCAACTCTCCTGGAATGTCAGGGAGACTCCCACATTTTGCGAGAGTCTCATGGACTCTTCACTAGGAAGTGGGCAGATCCGGGAGATTGACACACTCTCCCTGAATTAGCTCCAAAACGCCGTGGTTCACCGGGAATTGCGGCATTTGGCCCCGCCTCCTGGTGTAAAATGACGCGTTTGCGTCATTACGTCACGGGGGCGAGTCCAAAATGACGCAAATTTTGGAGCCACGCTCCCATCACGCCCACCTCCCCCCGCAGGCTCCCAAAAGCCAACTTTAGAAAGTTGGCAAGTATGTACTAGATCAGTGGTTCCCACACTTTCTCAGCTCGAGGCACCCTTAGGGTCACCATAATTTTTCCAAGGCACCCCTAAGCAAAAATAATTTTTAAGAAGTTGGGTCAAAATGACGTAAGCTGTATTTAGACTCCTTCAACATCACATTGTGCCCCTTTATCATATCACTCTGTATCCCCTTCGCCATCTCACACCCTGTGTCCCCCTCTTCGCCATCTCACCCTGTGTCCCCCTCTTCGCCATCTCACACCCTGTGTCCCCCTCTTCGCCATCTCACACCCTGTGTCCCCCTCTTCGCCATCTCACACCCTGTGTCCCCCTCTTCGCCATCTCACACCCTGTGTCCCCCTCTTTGCCATCTCACACCCTGTGTCCCCCTCTTCGCCATCTCACACCCTGTGTCCCCCTCTTCGCCATCTCACACTCTGTGTCCCTCTTCATCAGCTCACACTCTGACCCCCCTTCAGCATCTCTCTCTATCCCCCTCCTTCAGTGTCTCTGTGTCCCCTTCAGTGTCTCTCTGTCCCCTTCAGTGTCTCTCTGCCCCCTTCAGCGTCTCTCTGTCCCCCTTCAGCCTCTTCCTGTCCCCCATCAGTGTCTCTCTGTCCCCCATCAGTGTCTCTCTGTCCCCCATCAGTGTCTCTGTGTCTCCCTTCAGTGTCTCTCTGTCCCCTTCAGCGTCTCTCTGTGTCTCCCTTCAGCGTCTCTCAGTGTCCCCCTTCAGCGTCTCTCTGTCCCCTTCAGTGTCTCTCTGCCCCCTTCAGTGTCTCTCTGCCCCCTTCAGCCTCTCTGTGTCCCCCATCAGTGTCTCTCTGTGTCCCCCATCAGTGTCTCTCTGTCCCCTTCAGCCTCTCTCTGTCCCCTTCAGTGTCTCTCTGCCCCCTTCAGCCTCTGTGTCCCCCATCAGCGTCTCTCTGTGTCCCCCATCAGCCTCTCTCTGTCCCCTTCAGCCTCTCTCTGTCCCCTTCAGCCTCTCTCTGTCCCCCTTCAGCGTCTCTCTGTGTCTCCCTTCAGTGCCTCTTTGTCCCCTACAGCCTGTCTGTGTCCTCCTTCAGCGCCTCTGTGTCCCCTTTCAGTGCCTCCCTTCAGCCTGTCTGTGTCTCCCTTCAGCCTGTCTTTGTCTCCCTTTAGCCTGTCTGTCTCCCTTCAGCCTGTCTGTGTCCCCCTTCAGCCTGTCTGTGTCCCCCTTCAGCCTGTCTGTGTCTCCCTTCAGCCTGTCTGTGTCTCCCTTCAGCCTGTCTGTGTCTCCCTTCAGCCTGTCTGTGTCCCCCTTCAGCCTGTCTGTGTCTCCCTTCAGCCTGTCTGTGTCCCCCTTCAGCCTGTCTGTGTCTCCCTTCAGCCTGTCTGTGTCTCCCTTCAGCGTCTCTCAGTGCCCCCTTCACTTCCTTTACTTACCTGCTTTCCTGGACGTCTTCTCTGCTGCTGCGCCTTCTCACTGAGGCTGACGGACGTGATGACGTCACGCCCGGCAGTCAGTGAGGAGGAGTATCCGGCGCTGGATGATGGGTAAGTTTTTTTTGTTTTTTTTCGGGTTTTTTTCTAGGGCGATCGCGGCACCCCATTGACAGCGCCGCGGCACCCCAGGGAGCCGCGGCGCACAGTTTGGGAGCCGCCGTACTAGATCCTTTTCAGATATAAGTATAGATTTGAGGCTGCAGACGTGCTGGTATTGGGCGTATTTATCATACATAGGTGTATGTGTGAAGCTTTAGGCTTCTAGAAGCTTTTGGTGAGTATCATCACACTTAGGAGGATTCCATGCCTTGCCACACACTTCCCTCCAAGCACTGCAGCTCGTCCAATCAACTTCAACCTCCATTGTATCTGGTGTATTTTTATAAGGGGACTACACAAACACTACAGATAAGACCATAGGCAGCAGGGTTTATTTGTATTATTCTGAACCAATATGCTGTATTTATTTTGAGAGAGCACTGGTAATATATTTACTTCTTGTAAAGACTGGTAATCAAAATAAAACTGTGAAGAAGCCAAAACAAAAAACTAAATCTGACTTTACTGCTTTGAATTTTTCGGAGGATACAGTACAGGCAGCATAAATTGAATTTATACATTTTTAAATACCTTTTATTGGTGTACATCATCAACATCATCAATTCTTTATATAGCGTCAACATATTCCGTAGCGCTTTACAATTGGGGACAAACATAATAAACTAATAAACAAAGTGAGTAAAACGGACAAAGAGGTGAGAAGGCCCTGCTCGCAAGCTTACAATCTACGAGTACATATATATTTATATAACTTGTACTCAATTGCTGTGATTGGGTGGAAAACACTTACGAGTGTCCCCCCCTGAGAAGGGCGTGTGTGGGAGGGCGGGTCACAGCAAATTCAAATTGCGTAATTTTATCCATGCCCCCGTGATGAAATCTGCATTTTGCCAAAATAACACGTATCACCGTGAATCGCGTCATTGAGGCTCCCATCCTGCCCACTTCATTAGGAAGTGGGTAGGATGAGGGAGACTGCTCTCCTGGGAGTCCTGGAGACCTACACGGAATTCGAGAGTTTCCCGGACATTCCGACAGAGTGGGCAAGTATGCTGTAGAACTGTAACCTGTAAGTAAAATCATTCTGCAGTAAAGTGTGGCTTTAATAGTATAGAATTGAAGTAAGTCTGCATCACTTTTAACCTTAATGACACCAAGAAAACACTGCTGTATAACTAACAGAATATGGTTAGTTACACAGCATAAACTTAAGGACACGAACCCACTGGACTGACGTCTGACATGTTTTACCCACACTTTTACTTGTGTTTGGACCTCACTTGGAGATCAGTGTAGGCTACTCCCACAGTAAATGTATATAGATAGACCACAAGCAGCACAAATGTACTGTACCTGAACACTAGTAAAAACATGATTGAGTCTGGTTATATCAGAAACGATTAGTTATATCGTCGGCCCTGTTTATGTGCATTGTACTAGTGTTAATATCATTAGTAAAACATACGGAACTAATGTCAGTGGGTGTGAGGAGTTCCTGAGCTATTGGAAAGATTTTCTGTGGAACGAGATTTTCCACCGGAAAATAACTGAGACGCACAAAAATAGGCACAAATCAAGTTTGTCTGGATATTTTTAGTGTAATCAGGTAGATCTTATTTTCTCACAGACTGAAAAGTATATTAATAAAACAAAGGGAAATACTGTGACTGTTTCACTGTTATGTAAATTTGTTGAAAAATATGTCAGAATATAAATAATATGTGTGGTATTTCCCCTTCAGTATATACCCGCAGCAGACAGATATTACATTCCTGGCATACTGAAATCCTAACCTGAACTTTGTATAACCACGTGTCAGCGATCTGACCATATGAATGGAAGGATTATTATCATTGTTTACTTATAAACATACTTGCCCACTTTGGTAGCATGATCTCCAAGAGGGGGGTCTGTCATGGGGGTGTGGCCACGTGAATTTCGTTGTTAGGCCCCACCCCCGGTCATGCAACAGGGGCCAGGGTGACACATTTAGTCCCGCCCCCACCCACTTCACTAACAAAGAGGGCAGGATGTGGGAGGTTGCCCGGCGCTCCCTGGAGAACTCCCAAAAATTCGGGAGTGTCCCAGATATTCGGGGAGAGTGGGCAACTATGGGATTATGACAACAAAGTAAATATTGTAAAAAGTCCATCCAAATGGCCTCAAGTGTAATGCAAAACCCCACATATGGTCACCTCGTACAAGGCAGGGTCCCAACCTGGTGACTGCATGTAGAAACTATTCTGGTGACACCAATACAACATAGATCCTATTCCGGTGAATCTACAACTCGTTCTAGTGATCCCCCTCTCCTAGTACAATACAGGGATTACTTTGTTAATCCCATCCGCCCAGGACAATGCAGAGCTTATCCTGGTCATACCCTCAACCCAATACAATGCAGAGCTTTTCCTGGTCATACCCTCAACCCAATACATTGCAGAGCTTATCCTGGTCATACCCTCAACCCAGTACAATGCAGAGCTTATCCTGGTCATACCCTCAACCCAGTACAATGCAGAGCTTATCCTGGTCATACTCTCAACCCAATAGAATGCGGAGATTATCCAGGAAATACCCTCATTCCAGTACAATGCAGAGCTTATCCTGGTCATACCCTCAACCCAATACAATGCAGAGCTTATCCTGGTCATACACTCAACTCAGTACAATGCAGAGCTTATCCTGGTCATACCCTCAACCCAGTACAATGCAGAGCTTATCCTGGTCATACCCTCAACCCAGTACAATGCAGAGCTTATCCTAGTCATACCCTCAACCCAGTACAATGCAGAGCTTATCCTGGTCATACCCTCAAATCAGTACAATGCAGAGCTTATCCTGGTCATACCCTCAACCCAGTACAATGCAGAGCTTATCCTGGTCATACTCTCAACCCAGTACAATGCAGAGCTTATCCTGGTCATACCCTCAACCCAGTACAATGCAGAGCTTATCCTGGTCATACCCTCAACCCAGTACAATGCAGAGCTTATCCTGGTCATACCCTCAACCCAGTACAATGTGGAGCTTATCCTGGTCATACCCTCAACCCAGTACAATGCAGAGTTTATCCTGGTCATACCCTCAACCCAGTACAATGCAGAGCTTATCCTGGCCATACCCTTAACCCAATACAATGCAGAGCTTATCCTGGTCATACCCTCAACCCAGTACAATGCAGAGCTTCTCCTGGTCATACTCTCAACCCAATAGAATGCAGAGATTATCCAGGAAATACCCTTATTCCAGTACAATGCAGAGCTTATCCTGGTCATACCCTAAACCCAATACAATGCAGAGCTTATCCTGGTCATACACTCAACTCAGTACAATGCAGAGCTTATCCTGGTCATACCCTCAACCCAGTACAATGCAGAGCTTATCCTGGTCATACCCTCAACCCAGTACAATGCAGAGCTTATCCTGGTCATACCCTCAACCCAGTACAATGCAGAGCTTATCCTGGTCATACCCTCAACCCAGTACAATGCAGAGCTTATCCTGGCCATACCCTCAACCCAATACAATGCAGAGCTTATCCTTGTCATACACTCAACCCAGTACAATGCAGAGCTTATCCTGGTCATACCCTCAACCCAGTACAATGTAGAGCTTATCCTGGTCATACCCTCAACCCAGTACAATGCAGAGCTTATCCTAGTCATACCCTCAACCCAGTACAATGCAGAGCTTATCCTGGCCATACCCTTAACCCAATACAATGCAGAGCTTATCCTGGTTAAACCCTCAACCCAGTACAATGCAGAGCTTATCCTGGTCATACCCTCAACCCAGTACAATGCAGAGCTTATCCTGGTCATACCCTCAACCCAATACAATGCAGAGCTTTTCCTGGTCATACCCTCAACCCAATACATTGCAGAGCTTATCCTGGTCATACCCTCAACCCAGTACAATGCAGAGCTTATCCTGGTCATACCCTCAACCCAGTACAATGCAGAGCTTATCCTGGTCATACTCTCAACCCAATAGAATGCAGAGATTATCCAGGAAATACCCTCATTCCAGTACAATGCAGAGCTTATCCTGGTCATACCCTCAACCCAATACAATGCAGAGCTTATCCTGGTCATACACTCAACTCAGTACAATGCAGAGCTTATCCTGGTCATACCCTCAACCCAGTACAATGCAGAGCTTACCCTGGTCATACCCTCAACCCAGTACAATGCAGAGCTTATCCTGGCCATACCCTCAACCCAATACAATGCAGTGCTTATCCTGGTTAAACCCTCAACCCAGTACAATGCAGAGCTTATCCTGGTCATACCCTCAACCCAGTACAATGCAGAGCTTATCCTGGTCATACCCTCAACCCAATACAATGCAGAGCTTTTCCTGGTCATACCCTCAACCCAATACATTGCAGAGCTTATCCTGGTCATACCCTCAACCCAGTACAATGCAGAGCTTATCCTGGTCATACCCTCAAACCAGTACAATGCAGAGCTTATCCTGGTCATACCCTCAACCCAGTACAATGCAGAGCTTATCCTGGTCATACCCTCAACCCAATACAATGCAGAGCTTTTCCTGGTCATACCCTCAACCCAATACATTGCAGAGCTTATCCTGGTCATACCCTCAACCCAGTACAATGCAGAGCTTATCCTGGTCATACCCTCAACCCAGTACAATGCAGAGCTTATTCTGGTCATACCCTCAACCCAGTACAATGCAGAGCTTATCCTGGTCATACCCTCAACCCAATACAATGCAGAGCTTATCCTGGTCATACCCTCATTACAGTACAATGCAGATCTTATCTTGGTCATACCCTCAACCTAGTACAATGCAGAACTTGTCCTGGTTATACCCTTAACCCAGTACAATGCAGAGCTTATCCTAGTCATATCCTCAACCCAGTACAATGCAGAGCTTATCCTGGTCATACCCTCAACCCAGTACAATGCAGAGCTCATCCTGGTCATACCCCTCAACCCAGTACAATGCAGAGCTCATCCTGGTCATACCCTCAACCCAGTACAATGCAGAGCTTATCCTGGTCATACCCTCAACCCAGTACAATGCAGAGCTTATCCTGGTCATATCCTCAACCCAGTATAATGCAGACCTTATCCTGGTCATACTCTCAACCCAATAGAATGCATAGATTATCCAGGAAATACCCTCATTCCAGTACAATGCAGAGCTTATCCTGGTCATACCCTCAACCCAATACAATGCAGAGCTTATCCTGGTCATACACTCAACTCAGTACAATGCAGAGCTTATCCTGGTCATACCCTCAACCCAGTACAATGCAGAGCTTATCCTGGTCATACCCTCAACCCAGTTCAATGCAGATCTTATCTTGGTCATACCCTCAACCTAGTACAATGCAGAGCTTATCCTGGTCATACACTCAACCCAGTACAATGCAGAGCTTATCCTGGGCCTACCCTCAACCCAGTACAATGCAGAGCATATCCTGGTCATACCCTCAACGCAGTACAATGCAAAGCTTATCCTGTTCATACCCTGAATCCAGTACAATGCAGACCTTATCCTGGTCATACCCTCAACCCAGTACAATGCAGAGCTTATCCTGGTCATACCCTCAACCCAGTACAATGCAGAGCTTATCCTGGTTATACCCTCAACCCAGTACAATGCAGACCTTATCCTGGTCATACCCTCAACCCAGTACAATGCAGAGCTTATCCTGGTCATACTCTCAACCCAGTACAATGCAGAGCTTATCCTGGTCATACCCTCAACCCAGTACAATGCAGATCTTATCTTGGTCATACCCTCAACCTAGTACAATGCAGAGCTTATCCTGGTCATACCCTCAACCCAGTACAATGCAGATCTTATCTTGGTCATACCCTCAACCTAGTACAATGCAGAGCTTATCCTGGTCATACACTCAACCCAGTACAATGCAGAGCTTATCCTGGGCCTACCCTCAACCCAGTACATTGCAGAGTTTATCCTGGTCATACCCTCAACCCAGTACAATGCAGAGCTTATCCTGGTCATACCCTCAACCCAGTACAATGCAGAGCTTATCCTGGTCATACTGTCACGGGCACTAGGAGTCTTTGCCCAGGATATCACCAGATGTAGTCTTACCAGAGTAGTGTATGCACACAGTGGTCTTCTAGTAGCAGGGTGATTAGCGGAACAGGAGAATCAGCAGATGGTGAGAGAATGTTGAGGAAAGTCTATAACTAGCAGTAACAGGTTATGAGTTAAACAATATGAACACAAGGATCTTGATGGACGTGAAGACGTGAGGAAAGTCAGTGGTCTGCGTACAGCAAGTTGTACCACTGCTATAGTGAGAGGAATGTCCAGGGATAGATAGGAGGTAGTGAAGTCAGTGGTCTGCGTACAGCAAGTTGTACCACTGCTTGTAGTGATGGGACAGGTTCCAGGTGCAAGTAGGTAACGGGGAAGTCAGTGGTCTGCGTATAGCAAGTTGTACCACTGCATATATAGGTGAGGATAGGCACTAGGGTAGATGAATGGAGCATCAAAGGTAACACGGAGAGCACAAGGAACTTGATTCCAATGGTATATATAATACAATAGCAAATGACTAGCGCTGCTTGGAGATACAAAGTCACTACTGAGATCCAGGACATATGAGACAAAGTCAATAGCATTTATAACTTCGTGAGATAGAGAACTCCGTAGATGAGCAGAAAACAGTCCAAGCGGATACGCAATAAGCTGGTAAAGTCAATAAAAGATAAGCATACCGCGGTTCAGTTGAGCAGGCTGTCACGAGAGAAACACAGGGATAGCTGAGCGGCTGAACGCCGACACGAATAGAGACCACAGGAGAGTGGTAGCGGTAATCCGTGTCTGTGAAGCACACAGACAGAGAACATCACACGAGAGGAGCAATGATGATTCTTGCGGAGGTCAGCAGGAATAGTAGACACGATGAAACACAGGAGAGTTGAAGCGTGGTCAGGCAAGCGGCAATGCAGTAGTCAGGAATCAGCTAGGACTGAAGACACGATGAACACAGGAGAGTTGAAGCGGTCTGGAAACCGGTAATGCAGTAGCGAGGAATCAGCTGGGACTGAAGACACGATGAAACACAGGAGAGTTGAAGCGGTCTGGAAACCAGTAATGCCGTAGCGAGGAATCAGCTGGAACTGATGACACAATGAAACACAGGAGAGTTGAAGCGGTCTGGAAACCAGTAATGCAGTAGCGAGGAATCAGCTGGGACTGAAGACACGATGAAACACAGGAGAGTTGAAGCGGTCTGGAAACCAGTAATGCCGTAGCGAGGAATCAGCTGGAACTGATGACACGATGAAACACAGGAGAGTTGAAGCGGTCTGGAAACCAGTAATGCCGTAGCGAGGAATCAGTTGGAACTGAAGACAAGAGGAAACACAGGAACACCTTCAGAGACTCACAGGGAATGAGATTCCAAGATCAGGCAACGAGGTATTGACCACAGGTGCTTTAAATAGGGAGTGTTGCCTGATCAGCCAATTAACTAAAAGCAACAGGTCTGAAGAGTTCATAGAGGCTGCGCATGCGCAGACCGTCAGGATGGCGGGCGGCCACGGTTCCTAACAACGGGAGAAGAGGCACTCACAGTCCGGTGAGTGACACATACCCTCAACGCAGTACAATGCAGAGCTTATCCTGGTCATACACTCAACCCAGTACAATGCAGAGCTTTTCCTGGTCATACCCTCAACCCAGTACAATGCAGAGCTTATCCTTGTCATACACTCAACCCAGTACAATGCAGAGCTTATCCTGATCATACCCTCAACCCAGTACAATGCAGAGCTTGTCCCGGTCATACCCTCAACCCAGTACAATGCAGATCTTATCTTGGTCATACCCTCAACCTAGTACAATGCAGAGCTTATCCTGGTCATACACTCAACCCAGTACAATGCAGAGCTTATCCTGGGCCTACCATCAACCCAGTACAATGCAGAGCTTATCCTGGTCATACCCTCAACCCAGTACAATGCAGAGCTTATCCTGGTCATACCCTCAACCCAGTACAATGCAGAGCTTATCCTGGTCATACCCTCAACCCAGTACAATGCAGAGCTTATCCTGGTCATACCCTCAACCCAGTACAATGCAGAGCTTATCCTGGTCATACCCTCAATGCAGTACAATGCAGAGCTTATCCTGGTCATACCCTCAACGTAGTACAATGCAGAGCTTATCCTGCTCATACCCTCAATCCAGTGCAATGCAGACCTTATCCTGGTCATTCACTCAACCCAGTACAATGCAGAGCTTTTCCTGGTCATACCCTCAACCCAGTACAAAGCAGAGCTTATCCTAGTCATACCCTCAACCCAGTACAATGCAGAGCTTATCCTGTTCATACCCTCAATCCAGTACAATGCAGACCTTATCCTGGTCATACTCTCAACCCAGTACAATGCAGAGCTTTTCCTGGTCATACCCTCAACCCAGTACAATGCAGAGCTTATCCTGGTCATACCCTCAACCCAGTACAATGCAGAGCTTATCCTGGTCATACCCTCAACCCAGTACAATGCAGAGCTTATCCTGGTCATACCCTCAATGCAGTACAATGCAGAGCTTATCCTGGTCATACCCTCAACGTAGTACAATGCAGAGCTTATCCTGCTCATACCCTCAATCCAGTGCAATGCAGACCTTATCCTGGTCATTCACTCAACCCAGTACAATGCAGAGCTTTTCCTGGTCATACCCTCAACCCAGTACAAAGCAGAGCTTATCCTAGTCATACCCTCAACCCAATACAATGCAGAGCTTATACTTGTCATACACTCAACCCAGTACAATGCAGAGCTTATCCTGGTCATACCCTCAACCCAGTACAATGCAGAGCTTATCCTGGTCATACCCTCAGCCTAGTACAATGCAGAGCTTATCCTGGTCATACCCTCAACGCAGTACAATGCAGAGCTTGTCCTGGTCATAGCCTCAACACAGTACAATGCAGAGCTTATCCTGGTCATGCCCTCAACCCAGTACAATGCAGAGCTTATCCTGGTCATACACTCAACCCAGTACAATGCAGAGCTTATCCTGGTCATACCCTCAACCCAGTACAATGCAGAGCTTATCCTGGTCATACCCTCAACCTAGTACAATGCAGAGCTTATCCCCACATCTCCTGTACAATGCAGCGCTTGCTCTGTTTACCACCTCCCTCAATTGTACAGCTTATACCATACTTTCATAGGAGGGGAGTGGCTTAATCATGTGAAATCGCATCATTAAGCTACGCCTCTATGACAGTCCGGGAGGATGCCTACTCTTTGTGAGTCCATGAGGACTCCCCGAAATTTGGGAGCATCCCAGAAATTCTAGGAGAGTAAGCAAGTATCCTTATAAAGCACCCCCAATTATGCAGTGCTGCACATGGAATATATGTCATTCACTTCAGTCCTTATCTGTGTGGAGTTTGTATGCTCTCCCCGTGTTTGCATTTTGTTTCCTCCCTGTGCTCCGGTTTTCTCCCACACTCCAAAAACATACTGGTAGGTTAATTGGTTGCTATTAAATTGACCTTTGTCTCTCTCAGTCTGTGTGTATGTTAGGGGATTTAGACTGTAAGCACCAATGGGGCAGGGACTGATGTGAGTGATTTCTCTGTACAGCGCTGCAGAATTAGTGGTGCTATATAAATAGCTGATGATGATCAGTTCCTGCTCTATTGGAGTTTACAGTCTAAATTCACACTAGTGTTAATTTTGTCAGAAGTCAAATAACCTACCAGTATGTTTTTGGAGTGTGGGAAGAAACCCATGCAAACAAGGGGAATATAAACTCCACACAGATAAGGCCCAGGTCGGGAATCAAACTCATGACCCCAGCGCTAACCACTGTGCCACCATGCAAAAAATAGAAAAAGAGTCAACTATATCCAAGCCTAGTCCCGTAGCTTTGTCTGACACAGCGTGTCTGGCACATTTGCACGCTTGTCTGGCCCTTCCTTTCACCTTCCTTTTATGTGACTGGTAAATAGACTGAGTCTACTGGTGAATGTTTCTTTGTCTGACTACTGGTTTGGGATTATGAGATAATCTGGTCTCAATACTAGCAGTGCCCTCCTGCAGTCCAAGGTCACTCTTACAAAACTCTGCCATGAACTCCAGGACTTTACATGTATTTAGCTTGTTTTCCTTTTGTATTAACCAAAGTGACATATGTTAAACTCGTGTGAACTTGAGGTCAGTGATAAAGGGATATTGTTACTAGGGAAAACATGGATGAAGTCTATAAATCATGTATCAAAGACCTAAGGGCAGCCAGACAACCAGGCAGGGGAGAGTTATAGCATATCCATGCTGTAATCCTGTCATCTGTCTCCACTGTAAAAACAGCACCAGCACTAATTTAAATACTAGTAATATAATACGCTGGAGAGTTGGTTACATATTACTAGTCATTATTACATATTACTAGTTATTATTTAGATATTATTATTTGCCGTTAATGTTTAAATGTAAATGTGACTGCCAGATTTTTAATATGTGTGTCTAGAAATGATTGCCTCTGGTATAGTCCGTGGTTGTTAGAACTTTGGTAAGAGGCAGTGAAGGATGTCAGATTTTAAATTAAGGAGTTTCTTTTTACTTTCCATATATTAGCCCAGCATGGAAGGTGCGGGGGCACTACGAAAGTATTAACCTGGCCTGAACCCTTAATCCGTCCCTGGTCCCCATACAGCAATTTGAGGCATTTCAATGCAGGAGATGGGGTCATGGTGACACAATAGTGTTACCCCCTGCCCACTTGTAGGCAAGCATGACTGCGTGCAATCCCGTCACTTTGGTTCCTGTGCATGCACAGTTCGCATTCAAGCAAGATATGCTAAGCAAACGGTCGTACAGCCGGACTTGAATCAGACCCGTAGTGTATATATTGCAAGTATTATATACACGCCCTACTCTAGAAAAGTCTACAAATCACACTGCCCTGTATTTAGGAGTATTTGCAAGTGTTTGCACACTGCTAGAAATGGCAATGTAATAGCTTCTCTTTATATTTTAATCACTACCTGGTCTTGAAGGGGGATTCTAGACACGTGTAATCCCCATATGCACTTTGTAGTGCGAACGAAAACATTCCATGCCTGCGGACAAGTCACAGTTGTGGGACTATTGCAGCAGAAATTTTAATATTGAGCAAGCAAGGACCATTTAACTAGGGGGAGGTAAGTGCATCTTGGTCTGCTTTTACAAGATAGCTATTGACACCTTCTGTGACAATAAGATAATGCTTGGCATTTCTCAGCGATTCACCAGAAAACTCTTTTCGCAACAGGTTAAAGGTTAATGATTGAAGGCAATTTCTGGGAACAAGGAAATTCTAGTGAACCATAGAGTGAGAAACATTTCTACTTGCTGTGCAGGAAATGCTTTCTACACCTTATCTAATCATTGGTAAATATAATTATTGGTACTAGACAGTGAAGGTCAGTTCAGGTGAATAGGTTATTAGTTTTGTTTTGTTTTTTATCCTTTTCCTCATTGTGTATGGGCAGCACTGTGACTTAGTGGTTAGCACTTCTGCCTCACAGTGCTGGGGTAATGAGTTCAATTCCCAACCATGGCCTAATCTGTGTGGAGTTTGTATGTTCTCCCCGTGTTTGCGTGGGTTTCCTCCGGGTGCTTCAGTTTCCTCCCACACTCCAAAAACATATTAGTAGGTTAATTGGCTGCTATCAAAATTGACTCTAGTCTGTCTGTCTGTCTGTGTATGTGTTAGGGAATTTAGACTGTAAGCTCCAATGGGGTAGGGACTGATGTGAATGAGTTCTCTGTACAGCGCTGCAGAATCAGTGGCGCTATATAAATAAATGGTGATGATGATGATTGTGTAATTCAAAGTGGATGCTTGTAAAATGGTTTGAAAATGTTCCAGGAATGAGGATGACTGATCTTCACAGTAACACAAATATATTGATCATCTGGTCAGTGTTATTAAACATGGTACTGTCCATGTGAACCAAACAAATCAATGTTCCAGTGCTAACCTGTTTGTCTGAATGAACCTTGATAGATTTAAGCTGGATACACACTACAGAAATTTCAACCAACTTTTTATGCCGAGTGATTTTACATGCGATCGATGGTCCGATCGCTCGGTCCATGGACTGCATACACACTAGCCTTGTTTAGGACGATAAAGGGAAGAGCGGACGTCCCTTTAGCGACTTTTTACAGCCATGTTGTCGTGAGCAATGACTGTAATTTCGTACTCACTGCTGTGGATCGGTCGGAAGTTTATACACACTAGACAGCGGAAACGAGATTGGAACGAAAATATTAAACGGTATGACCAACCAAATGAGGCAACAATTGTCTATTTGGGCAGACTTTCGACCATTGTGTCACTGCACACACTGACCCGACTTTTGAATGAGCGGTCGAATGTTGGCTGATTTAGCCGATTATTGGATGAAAACTGTGTAGTGTGTACCCAGCTTTAGATTACACTACACAAGTATTTTATGTCTGTTATCACTGCATGGACAGGGCTGAGTTTTACCGCAAACATCATTGATCCCTATGTTAATTTGTATTGGCTACTCACATAAAAAATGGCAATAAAATGGACCAGAACCAAGTCAGACCAAATTAGTATGTGCACATGTGAACAGCTCAGGCGTGTGAGCATACGGCGTATTAAGTTCTGTTTCGTAGGGAACACATTGGAGCTCAATATATGACGTGAAAATATACTTTCTTAAAGGAGTACTCTATTGGCTAAACAAATTTAAGATAGACCTCAAACCACTGTATTACACATAGTTTCCTGGAATGTCTGGGAGACTCCAGAATTTTTGGGAGCTCTCCCAGACTCCCGGGAGAACAGGGCAACCTCCCACAGCCTGCCCTCTCTGTTGGTGAAGTGGGTGGGGGCAGGGATAAATGTGTCATCATGGCCCCACCCCCTCCTGTGATAGGCCAATATTGGTAACGTTTGACAGAGGTAGGGCCTAGCGGTGCGATTTGCGAAGTCACGCTCCCATAACAGAGCCCCCTCCTGGACATCATGCTGCCAAAGTTGGCAAGTATGGTATTACAACAATAAAAGTTTTGTAGATATGTAGTCCTCAGACCCAAAGGTAGAGGTGAGGGTGTAGCCCATAGCAACCAATCAGATTTTAGTTATCATTTATCTAGTACATTCTTGAAAATGATAGCGAAAAACTGATGTGCTATGGACAACTTTTCCTTTTTTAATAGGCTTGATAAACCTACCCTCCAGTCTTAGCTCTGATCACTTTGGAAATTCTGAAAGCTCTGTAGACTGGATAATACACAAAGTAGGGGAACTGTAGGAGTATTATTTATTGGCACCCATTAAACAGAAAAGCACCCCAAATTCCAATGGAACCGAGAATCCTCTAGCAACTGTCACCCTTAGACACCGGTCTGCTTTCTCTGATGGCAGGTAAATACTTAGTGACTATCAAGAGGAAAGCAGGAATAATATAAATAGCGATACAATTATAGAAGGAAAGTACGTTGTTATATTTCCCCACTTGTTAGACAATTCAGAAATGTTTTTTCTATTTCCAGACGAATTCTAAAAATATTAAAAACAACACTGGTGAAAGATGGTGCAATAGAACTGGAGGTGACATAAATAAGTCCTGCATGGAAAAACAGGATATAAAAAAACACAGCAAAAATAGCTGGTTCACTGGCAAGTCAGGTCTTGTAACATGCGTCACCTTCCTCTGTCTACTGGAGAGTGGTGTCATACAGGTCTTCTCAGGTACTAGAGGTTTTTTTTACTTGTTGTTTCCGATGACTGTATGTTATACAATGAGGCTGGTGCCTTTGCACCTCAGTTTGTGAAAATAATGTATTTGTATCATCATCTATTTATATAGCGCCACTAATTCCGCAGCGCTGTACAAAGAACTCACATCCCTGTCCCATTGGAGCTTACAGTCTAAATTCCCTAACATACACACACAAGGGTCAATTTTGATAGCAGCCAGTTAACTTACCAGTATGTTTTTGGAGTGTGGGAGGAAACCGGAATGCCTGGAGAAAACCCACATAAACACGGGGAGAACATACAAGCTCCACACAGATAAGGACAAGGTCGGGAATCGAACTCATGACCCCAGTGCTGTGAGGCAGAAGTGTTAACCACTAAGCCACCGTGCTGCCCGTGTATTGTATTATACAGCAATACAATTTTGTTGATTATTTGACTCCTTTTATAAGTGTCCTGCATACCTCCCAACTATCCCAATTTATGCAGGAGGACTTTCTCAATTTGAGAGGTCTGTCTGTTCTCCAATTCAATAGTCATGTTTGGAGAGAGGGTTGTGGATGGTCCAGTGCTACAGAGACGCTCGGCATCCCCACCACCACCCCCTTTTGCACTGTGCCTCACTTTGGTCTGTGACAAATGTTGGGGGTGTATGGTGATGTATAATATGGATAAATACTAATTGTGTATTAATACAGAACACTTGTGCTTTCCGTAGGGTTCTGTTTCCTGAATAAAAATCCAAACTGTAACATATGTATAAGCTATAATAAATGATATCCGTATAATTGGTGTGTTCTTATGCCATTGCTTATAATCGGTGAGTTCTGATGTCATCACTTCGCTGTTGATTTGGAAAACATGTCTATTATAAGGAATAACATTTGTCTACTGCATATTAATTAACATATGTCCAACCTTTGGAGCTCCTTGGATATAGCAATGCCGCAATGTGGGCGTGGTCATGTCACAATGGGGGCGTGTCTATGCCAATATGGGGCGCACTAACATCACTATGGGGGATGTGCCTAGCGCTTTTGAAGCTGTAGAATACCAATTAACCCCCTCTCTCCCAAACACACGTTCCTGCAGAGGAGCAGTGAACGGGACATCATATCCAACATTTGGTGACATAAAATATCCTTATACCTTACAGTAGTACATTACACCTTATATAATTTACATTAGGGTTACAATATATTCTGTATGTGAAACAAGAGTGGCAATATGGTTATCTTTTCTCTATTGCCTCACCGGAGAGGTGTGTCATTGGTCAAATAGATGGTACATACGCCACGAGGCCACACATGCTCAGGGTACAATCTGCTGTAGTTTGCTTAAGGTAGGCGTAGTCTCCGATATCTCCTGCATTAGGCTTATATTAAATAGCAGCATAACTTTACCTGAAGCATGCAGAAACCTTTCTGCATGGTCTTAGGCTTGATAAATAGACTCACGTGGTAAATGTATTAACCAGTGGTTTTTGCAAGCTTTCTGATATCAGGCATCTTTGTAGGGCAAATTTAAAAAGGCAATGGCTTTCAAGGCAACACTATTCCCCAATATCTGGATATCCAGATCTGGGCAATTAGGTCTGCAAATGTGTTGCTACATTGATTGTGCTAAACCACCAGATTGTGCGTGGGCACTGTAATTTTAAAACTTAATTTAATAAGCATATTATCAATAAATGTGGAAGTCATACTGACTTACATCCATTATGCAATCTTTGGGGTTTTTTTGTTTGTTTTTTTTAACTGTCGGCTAAGTGGTCAGTTCTCTACTGTATTTTTTGGAGGGTATGTTAAATACTCACCTTCAATAAATAGTCACCTATAAGTACAACTGTAAACCAGAATAATTGCAAATGTACTATACAGGTGAACAATATTCGAAAAGTATAGAAATATAGATTAACAAGGACATGTTCTATATATTCAAGTACAAATCATTGAAGCCAAGAACTGACCCAGGAAATGGGGGCATTTGTTATTTTTAGTGCACGAGTTTTGTTGCTATGGTTACTGCTGGCTTGGCATAAGTCTGATGAGGCCACAGTGCACTAAAGATGGTTCTAAATCTTATTTCCTATGTATGGAGAGAACTTCCTGCATTTCTCAGGTTCTAATTAGTATGCAGCCAGCATACGACACTTTTGCATTTCTATGAAATATTGTAAAAATGTGTCTATTGTATATTCTGCTATGATAGTGACACAAATGTATCTCCATCTGCAGCAGAAACAGAACAGTGTACCATTGTGTCGGTGAAATGAGAAATAGCTGCATTAAAATCCACCCACTTATACCTCTCTTACACATCTGCAGAGACAAAAAGGAAACCTTTCAAGTGTAATAGGCTGTATTTCTTATCAAGGAAGTAAAATCCAATTACAGGGGAACCAGGCTCTGATAATAGACACCTGATACAGCAGGTGATCCTGATTGTTTCACCAGAAGTAACATTATAAAAAACATTTTAATTTCAATTAGATTTTGAATCAAAGTGCTAACAATATCTGTAACCAATTTCATACTGTACACAGTTTATTGCTACAAGTAATGGAAAAAAAATGTAGTGAAATATGGCTAAAATAGGAGGGATTTGATGCTTTGACTAGCCCAAATAATCACATAGGGCCTGATTCATTAAGGAAAGTTAAGCAAAAGTAAATAAGGCTAAACCATGTTGCATTGGATGGGGTGGTAAATTTAAAATGTAATGGCAGACTTTTATTTGGGGTAGGATATGTCCTAGATCAACTTTAAATTTCAGTGTACAAATAAGCTATCAAGTATTTATGTGCTACATGAAAAAACAGCCAGTGTTTATCTTATGTGCCAAATAATAAACTAATTTACACCTCTTGCATTGCAACATGGTTTTGTCCAGAAAACTTGAGTAAGAAAATTTACTCAATTTTTTGCTTAACTTTCCTTAATGAATCAGGCCGATTAAGCTTTAAGTTTTTGCTGGGCCATGGGCAAAAATCATATTAGCGTTCCACCATACCTTTTGATAAATCATGGGTTGGGTTAGGGCTTAGGCTGTTATGTCTACTTAGTTACATTTTTAGGGCTTAAGTGAATATCATACTTACATGCTTTTCATACCTACCCTCTGGGTGATGCAGGGAAAGGTATGGAAAGTAGAGGTGGGTGTGACTTCATGACACAGTGTCATCAAGTGTGCGGGGCAAGGTGGCAGGTGTTGCTAATTGTTGAGCTTACGGTAATATTCTTTTAAAATTTTGATTGTTTTTTTAGGGGGCGGGGTTTACCCAGGAGATCTTAATAAGCTTAATAAACCATGTGGAAGTTCTGAGTGGCATGTGGTGGAATTTTATAGCAAGTGAGGGCATATATGGGGTAATTCCCATAGTGGTCTACCTTAGGGGGGGTCACTAGGTGACCTACATTTTTTTAAAAAATGTTCCTAACAGGCGTGTCTTGCCCCCCACGCTAAGATTTGCCAGCACTCCCCTGACGTTGTGGCATTTTGGAATGAATGATGTCGGAGTGCTGAGATTTTTGTGATGTTTTTTCATTCTCAAAATTAAGGGTAATGTGCGGTCCTTTTGAAGGTTGGTGGTATGTATGATATGTCGCCTGATCTGTGCTATGTACTTCATTCACTTTTTGATCGGATTTCCATAATTCATGTACCTATACATTTTTCAAACAGGCCCCAACATTGGGTGGGGTACCTTTTTACGATGACCGGATCACCGATACCAGATACGCTGCAGGCACTCTGGTAATACTGACAGCTGGAAACAGTGACCGGAGACCCTGGCGACGAATGAAGAAGCCGGCAGGTAACGATGACGTCACTTTCAAGCTGCACATTAGGTTTACTGTTCCTAACCTGCTATTTTAAGGAGGTGCCACCTGTACAATGTATCACGCTTTGTATATAACATTGTACAGGTGGCGACTCCTTAAAATAGCTGGTTAAGAACAGCAAACCTAATTTGCAGCTTGAAAGTGACGTCATCGTTACCTGCCGGCTTCTTCATTCGTCGCCATGGTTTCCGGTCACTGTTTAAAGCTGTCAGTATTACCGGTGTGCCGGAGAATACACCTTCAGTGTATTCCTGTCGGAGTATCTGGTATCGGCGATCCGGTCATTGTTCTAAAGATTACCACCGCCAAGATTCCAACATCCAGACAAGAAATCAGCAGCTGGCTATGAAAGCTGCAGTAACAGGTATGAGAAAACAACAGAGTCCACCAACATCGGGTGCCCTGCCTGTGTCATTTGTACCGGGCCTCACATTTTATGTTGGCAGCACTTGGTGGCTTGTGGCAATAATTTTTATCATTATTTACATTTATTTATATAGTGCCAACATATTCCATAGCATTTTAGACTTGGGAACAAACACAACACAATAATAAAACAAGCCTGAGTATTACAGACAGACAGAGAGGTGAGAGGGCCCTGCTCGCAAGCTTACATTCTATAGTGCAAAATGTGTTTTGGTTGTTTTTATGTGGCAAGATATCCTGGTACAGTTTGTGGATTGTTTGGGACATTACACGTTGAATTATAAAAAAAAAAAAAGGTCATTCTTCCTCCAATTATTAATGGGCCAAAAGTATAATAGTAATTATTATATAAGTATATTTAAATTTGTTTATGAGTGGGAAACACTGCTGAAACTATGAACTGTCTTTTCACAGGCAGCGGATGCATGGCCAGTACAGAAACCAAACCACCCAATCTGTGGTGGCTTTAAATTGTAGACCACCCCCCCCCCCCCCCCCCCACCCAGTGTCTGATGACTTTATATTGCAGAACCCCAAATCTCTGCTGGCTTTATAATGTAGATCCCAGATATCTGGTGCTCTTATAATACAGATTACATAGCTTTGGTGGTTTCCCAATGTAGAACCGAGATCTCGGCTAGTGACCTAGCAGACCCCAATCATGCACTAATATGCTCCAATGTGGTATTTCAGTAGCATATTAGAACATAACCAGGAAGCTGTCAAGCGCACATCCTCCCTTAGGATGTAGCTGACAACCATGCCTGGGGCGATCCACAGTATTGCTCCTGTTTCCGCTCCCAAAAGTAAGATTTTGTTTTGCACAACGAGTACGCAGCCTCCATCCCTTTGAACTTCACAAGGATAAGAAACCAAGATGTGAATATATTTGATCATAATTATACACCTTTAATTAAGTATAGACTCCGCTTCTCTCCATCTGTTGATTAATTAGTGACCTGGAATATGCATAAAGCAATACATTCATTCATTATTTATTTCAGCCCTGATTATTTGATCTGTGCACGTAATTGATAAGGTGGGTGCAGCTTCTTGGAACATCTGTCTTCTAGAGAACAAGATATCCGATAATAAACCAGGCTCTGTGTCAAATGTACGTGCCTTGGAGTGCAAGCCATAACTCGTCAAATTCAAGGGGAAGCCAAACCTGCATGAACACTCACTAAACAGCTTGACATGACTGCTGTGCAAACATTAAGGAATCTGTCAGCAGGGGTCCTATAAAAGTATGTTTGCTGAGATTGTGAAGTTGTTATTGTTAATGTGGGTGTAGGCAGCGAATAAAAGACTAAAATGTAATTGCAGCAATAAGTATTGTGCTTTGTTTGGCGCTATGTACAATGGCTGTGGGGTTCAGAGGTGTGACACCAGACTTCTCAGGAAAAGCAACCGGGAAAGCCATGCTTAACAGATCATTAACCATAATATCTACAGAGAACTAATATTATGACAGGTATAATGTTTAATGATGGAGGCGACCATGTCAGTTGTCACATCCCTGACATTCCAGGCATGTAATTAAATAGTACCTGAACGCTGAAAAAATATTCTGACGTCATTAACCAGGAAACCATAGTCACTGACTGCAGATCAATGAATAGATTGCAAAGAGCGCGACAATGATTATTGTAGAAGACTATTTTTACATTTGTTTACATATCACACTTTTATAAATATAAAGCAAGACTTTTACTTTTCTTGTTTTACTCATTATTTAAGGAACAGCAGCCCCCACTTTGCTAGAATTCATTATTACAGCTTTCAAGTCATGTGAGGGTGAGATTGTAAAACTGATTTAAGCCAGTATAAAACTTAATCATTTTTCACTTTAACATAGGAGAAAACACATCTTCTTCTCCTCTTACCTCTATTTGCCTCCCGACCAGGGCTTCCCAGTCTGCCAATGACAGTGGCGGAACTACGAAGGAGGTAGGGCTGCTATAGAGCCTGGTGTGGAGGGGCCTCCTCCAAGGCCCACTCTCAGCCCGAGATCCCCGTTCTTCTCTCTGCAGAGCAGAATAGAGAACTCTTCTAAACTGCACATGCTCAGAAGAGGTCAAAATGTTGGTGTTGTCTCCCCTGACCAATGACCTATGCAGATCATCAGGGCCAAATTTTACACCTCTAGAGAATAGAGGCACTGAAACTTTCTCACCCTAAACCTCACCCATCAATATCTCTAGCCACACCCTTTTACCAGACCACTTAACGCTTTTTTTTCTTTAATAACTTCCCATATGAAGCAGACAACTGGACAATGGTAAAACATCAGGAACAGAATACTCTGGCAGCTGTTAGTCACCAAACCATTGATGCCCAGCCCGCCCCTGGGCAGGGGGCATCGGTTCCCGGGCCGCTCAGAGTGACCGCTGTTCGGGCCGGCCGCCCCCCGTGGATGCAATATTAGCTGAATATTGCATCCACGGACACGTGATGCGGCCGCGTCAGCGCACAGGCGGCCGCATCGTGTGTCATGTGATGCGGCCGTCTGTGTGCCCCCCGGGCTGCATGTTGCCAGCCCGCGCCTGCCCCTGCCCCCAATAATGAAAACCCATTGCAGACCATAAGTAAAGAACAGAGAGATTTATAAGTGGTGATAAAAGATCACAGCACTTCAAAAACGCCAGTCCAAGCCATCACCATTAACCCAGTGGCGGATCCAATGGTGGGTGGCGGTTGCACACTATGAGCAGGTCCGTTCGGCAGAAACAGACAGGGAGAGTGTGCTGCCCGGCTGCTCTGATTGTGTTTTAAACACAATAGCATGATCGGAATGTCCCTAATTTTTTGGAGTTTGGGAGAGCAGGGCAACATTCCGCTTCTTGTCCTCTTTGTTGGTGAAGTGGGTGGGGGCTGGGCTAATCGCAGTACCCTGGCCCCGCCCTCTGCTGTAATTGGCCAACATTGGCATACTTTGACAGGGGCATGGTCATGCCCCCAGGATGCAGCTGCTTTGGAGATCTCCCGGATAAGTGATCTTTAAAATAGGAAGGTATAAATAATAGATCCATATGCTCTTCAATGCATATCACAATATCCTGAATGACAACGTAAACAAGTGGGGTTATAAACCTTCTCACAGGGCCCAGAACAAGTGCCTCAGGGACAGAGATTGGAACTCCAGCTTCAATAAATTGCATGCCGTGCTCACGCAAAATGTCTTATCCCGTGTGCCCAGATGTCCACTCTAAAACTTCTCTAACTGGGAATTATGAAATAATCTCTGAAATGAATGAATATATGAGCAGTTACGTCACTGAAACCACCAGCAATCAGCATGGACTGTTAGATAAACTACACAGTCCGACATGTTTTGCAACATGTGTGTCTGCAGACAGTGAAGACATCAGCAATTACATTCATGCTCTGAGAATAACAGGCCATCCCCCCATCTTGTTCCTCCTCATGGAAACCTGGGAACATGTGGAGCTTCTCCTCAGTCTCTCTGAGAAACATTAATCACTGTATTGTGTAACTGGGATCTCTGGTAATAGAATGCTCAACATGCCAGCACAGCATTACACGGGAAGATGTACCTTAACATAAAGCAAATGGATATCTTGTAATAAGTCAATCACATTAAATTACAGAACTACCTATTAATCATTCTGAACATAATAAAATAATAGAGGTGGACAACTATTTTATAAGTACATGGAAATAGGATAATGTTTCATTGGTCTATGCCAGATATTGTATGTCCACACTTTGCAAATGAAAAAACAATAGAACTAATAAAGAGGTATTAAATAGCTTAAAAACATGATTAATCATTGCCTACACATGTCTATTCTGCAAGTTCAAATGTGTGGGAAAAAGAAGCTTGTTTTACATCACGCCAAACAAACAGCTGCTGATATCGATACTCAGAGGTACAATCAGTGGGAACGCTATAAAAAACAGAACTGTCTTCCGAATATACCTTGGGGCATTGCCATTTATATGACAGGCCATAGAGGGCATTTACCTCGGAACGTTGTCCACTTTTCTCATCATTCCGTGGTTTCATGTTGTAACTAGAGAGATTTAATCGCTGTATTTCCTAATTACAGGATTTTAACAGGAAACGTAATTACATTTAATGTTTTGACTTCTGCCCTGTGTGCATGGAGAGGAAACAGAAAACTTTTACTACATAAGTATGAAGTGTACGGAAGGTAACAGAATGGTGAGCACTGCTGAGAAAATACAGTCAATGAGCCAACAATGGATTTAGTTAGTTTCTCTCCTAAACAGATAAGTGATGAAAACAATATTGCTCATAGAACGAGCTCATGCAGATAACACTTACATCATTATACACCACAATAGGCCATGCTGGTTGCACAGTGAGTCAATGAGCTCATTTATGAAGGAATACTGGATGTGGTGTTTTGTAATAAAACTCTTTGTTTCTCAATACAACAAGGATGTTGCAAGTTTATCCACTGACATTGAAAGAAAACACACAGGAAGGTTCCACCCTCAGATTACTTTAGTTTATTTGCTTGTACATATCCACTTTCAGCTGTTATGAAATACATTATTTTGTTTTTCTGGCTTCCTTGTATGGTTTTCAGCTATACATTTTTTCAGCCATAACTTTGTCATTAGGCAGAGTTTTTTTTTATTTCTTTGCCCTTGGATATGACACAAATCTCTCGATACAAGTGTTTGCAGAGCACAGCAGATCTGTGTTGTGCCAGGGGCAATAAGACAACTGTGATTCATGATATTAAATACATGGCTGGAAAGCACAGAATGAGCCAGGCAGATTAAGTATTTAGTAAAACATGCTGGTGGGCACATATAGACCAATAAAATTAACAGTAAACATTCATGACATTCTCATCAATGTATTTCATGGATAAAAAAAAACACATTTTTTTATTTTTTAATGTTTTGTCATTAATGGCTATATTATTAACAGGTGATGACAGGCGAATCTGTGCGTTCTTTTGTGACTTAATATTCCACATATGTATTACACGTATCCTGCGGTGTATATAATCTGTTAGAGAAGAGCGGACCTAGACCCATATTCATAAACAGACGCATCTTCAGATCCGCTCCTTGTTCAATACTGACATGCGTATGCTCGATGTACGTACGTTTGTTTTTTAAAAAAATAACGCACTTTACGTTTGCTTTGCGTTCATTGATGAATCAGGGCCGGCACGTTTGTTTTTATAGATTTATTGTATATATGTATTGATGTGACTTGTGATATAAATATTGAGGTAATTGAAGTATCAAATTGACTTTCCAAGGTCAAGGTAACTTTCCAAGGTGGTCAGTTACACCTAATGTGAAACCCGGTGAATACAGCGGTTATATCAAGGATTGACACAAGCCCCAGCAGTTGATAAGTGTAACGGGCACCCGGCAAATCATTAAGCAAACCCATTGGTTGTGCTTTTATTGAGGCGATATATGAATGGGGCCAATTAAGGGAGTTACACTGTTCAACTTCAAGGGTGGTGAAATATCAACATATTAGCAAAGATACATGAGTTAGAGAACCAGAGCAGGAACGCGGTCAGACAAAAAATTCTTGTCTTTTTATCAGTCATTTTCCTATATCAGTGTGTTATGTAATTTCATGAATGAGGTAATAGTAACACTTTCTGCTTCAGCACTAACGGTGTTAAAATATGAGTAACACAAACTGTGGAAACAGGGACACATCTCCATTTATTTTCCTTAACTGTACATCATAGAAATACTGTGGTGAACTCAATGCTCTTTTAATCTGACCAAGTAACAATAGTACTTGCCGGAGGAATGTGTCTTATATTGATCTCAAAACGGGCTGATGAAATACATGTGAGTGGGTATTCGCAAAGCCAAAGACACTAAATCCCTTCTGTGCCCAGTCAGGTGCATTATTTACAAAGAGGAAATATTCCCGGCAAATTCCAGGCATTTCTGCAGCTTCAAAAGCATCAAGGAAAACAAGCAAAAAACAACTCTCTTTGAATTGTGCTCCCACTAACCATACCAGGGGCTTACTCTGGTGCCTAAACCACATAGGACATCACTGATAACCATTACGTGTCTGTAATATATGTATGTGCCTTCCCATGTCCCCCTGCCTTATTCCTGATGCAACCAGTGGTGGATGTGGGACGGTATATGGTGGTATCATACCGACACTTCTACTACTGCCTTCATTGTAACACTATCACATTCCAGTCACTTACATTATATATACAGTATATACAGTGGTGGAAGTGGGCCGGTATACGATGGTATCATACCGACACTTCTACTACTGCCTTCATTGTAACACTATCACATTACAGGCACTTACATTATATATACAGTATATACAGTGGTGGAAGTGGGCCGGTATATGATGGTATGTCATACCGTCACTTCTCTTACTGCCTTCATTGTAAAACTATTACATTCCAGTCACTTACATTATATATACAGTATATACAGAGTTAGAAGTGGGGTGTATACGGTGGTATGTCATACCGACACTTCTCCTACTGCCTTCATTGTAACACTATCACATTCCAGTCACTTACATTATATATACAGTATATACAGTGGTGGATGTGGGCCGGGATACGGTGGTATCATACCGACACTTCTCCTACTGCCTTTATTGTAACACTATCACATTCCATTCACTTACATTATATATACAGTATATACAGTGGTGGATGTGGGCCGGGATACGGTGGTATCATACCGACACTTCTCCTACTGCCTTCCTCGTACAGCTATCAAATTTCATTCACTTACATTTTTCATACCACAACGTCTACATTTTCATGCCACCACTTTTAAATTTCCACTTTGACCACATAATGCAAATATATGTTTATAATCAGGGTTCAGATGTATTTATGACTATACTAAAAGTAAAAACACACATTGTGGTAACATTTGTGGCCAGATAGTTATATTATAGATGCACGCACAAGGACAACATGTTTGAGGTATGTCAGGCCCTTTATCACCAGTGGCGCACGCAGGGGGGGTTTCTGAGTCTCTAGAAACCCCCCTCTGCGCTAACTAAGTGGCCACTGTCCTATACAGCAGCCGCGGCGCTGTCAAAGAAGCGTCCGCGGCGGTGCTGTATTGTATACGGCACCACCACGGACGCTTCTTTGACAGCGCCGCGGCTGCTGTATAAGGCATCGCTGGCGAAACGGAGCTGCTGCGCATGTGCGTCAGCTCTCTCGGGGTTTATTGTTTTTTTTTGGGTCGGCAGAGAGAAACCCCCCCCCCCCCGACACTCCTCGGTGCGCCCCTGGTCACGTACCTGATTCCCTGGAGTGTGAACTTTATTTCTGAATATACTTCACTGGGGGTTTTTACGTTTCTTTTGTACAGGTTTACAATCACAAACTGAGTCCGGGGAGTGCAGGTATTATTCATTGCTTGCAGTAAGCAATTGGTGGGACCAAATGTTTTAGCATATTGGCAGTAATGATGAAGATATCTCTTCCTCTGCCTTCCATTGATGCTGGCACTCACCGGTTGCCTAGTAATAATGCACAAACTCTATTCATACAGTCTAGATTCACCTAAATGAATCTGGAAAGGCAAAGAAAAGTAGGTAGCTAAAGTATGTTCATTGTTTCACAAGTACACCCAGCATCTTAGAACCCATGGGTAATGGCACTAGCACCCATGGCTAATTCCTCTAGCCCCCTCGGCTAATGCCTCTAGAACCCATGGCTAATGCCTCTAGCCCCATGGCTAATGCCACTAGCCCCCATGGCTAATGCCTCTAGTCCCCATGGCTTATGCCTCTAGCACCCATGGCTAATGCATCTAGCACCCATGGCTAATGCCACTAGCACCCATGGCTAATGCCACTGGCACCCATGGCTAATGGCTAATATGATTATGGTGAATCCATAATCACAGGTAAGACAAAGACAAGTTTATACATAGTTAAATATATATAATGAAAATGTGACCTTTGCAATATTATACAAATTAAATAACTATATACCTTAAGGCTAAAGAGTTAAACAAGATAAGCACATCTTTAAAGTGCTTTATAAATATTATACTGCCCACTTACTTTATCATTACTGCCTATTTGTTAATGATATGTTGGGACCGGAGAAAACATTTGGTTGACAGACAGAACCCAGTGCATAGATACACTACATAAAAATAGAGCAGGACAGCTGATAACGCTGCATTGACCACCCAGCATGCTCCAATCTTAAAGAGAACCAGACAACCCCATAACAACAACAGCTCAATTAGCCCAGTTTAAATAAGCAGTAACACATGTTTATGTGTACAGGATGTCCCATTACTGTCCTTGGCCCTAGGCTTGTAGTGATTGAGCCATACTGGCCAACATTCCTGATTAGAAATTCTGGGCAAAGTTGTCCACACTAAAGATCCATCTAAACCACATCCACTTCTTACAAGTCCACAGTGTTGCTTCTATACTATTGAAATAACTAGTAAGACCTACAGTTCTTACAGAATGTTGGTGAACCTTTAGAATTATCTGTATGCCCCAATTCACGTAAAATGTGATCTTCATCTAACTCCTAATAAAGGTCTTCTTAATCACGTAAACACCCTAGAATTGAACTCGTTAATGTCTCTATTGAGCAAATTGGTCCAACATTCATTGTCATTGTTGTTATGTGAATCTGCCTTTTATGCTTAGACCCAGGAGAAGAATACGACAATAAGACATTGCCGGGCCCTGTATATATATCATGATATGTAAGAATCTCAGTATTTCTTTCCTTGGTGGATTCCATGCATCCTTAAACCCTGTATCCTATATACATGCCAATGAAGATGAACTAATTTCCACTATTCAACCAGCAGATGTACCCACTGTTGTACGTTCATCAAATCTTTTCTTCGGGTTTGAGCTGCAGTTATTCACACGTACTTACGTCACATCTTCCAGAATATGTTTGTTGATGGTCACAACTTCTAAATCATCTTCCATCCAATTAGGAGAAAGAACACATTTAATCGCTCACTGCCAGTTGTGTACAAGACCTGTTCACCTTTTTGTTATTTCTATAATTCATTACATGACTTCTTCCTGCTGTATTCAGCACCTGTGATTAAGCACCCCAGAGGCACTTTGTTAGGTAATAGAATTATTTGTCACTGTTTATTCCTCCCTTGATTGCTAAATGCATTAATACTTGAGTCTTTTACTTAATTCACCCTGCAAATTCCCACGATCATTCAGTGGTTAGTGGAGAGTTTTTATTATTGTGGTTTCTAGAACCTAAAGTACTACAAATGGGCGTACTAATATGGATACAGAAAACCCATTACATACATACCAGAGGCCTTATCCAAAAGTTTAATACAGGTCAAAATCTTAGACAAAGCTATTCTTGTTTCGGCCATTTTCCAAGTATGCTGAAACATTATTTATTATAATTATTATAATTATTTAAAGGACATTCCACAAAATGTCTTACCTCTACATACCATGTCATGCCCGGTACCGCTGTGATTGGGGAGATACTCACCCCAGTTGTTGCCCCCAATCTCGGCATTCAAGTTCAAACACCATATAGTGGAAGGTTGCTGGTGGCAGTAGTGGTGAGTATCACTATCTGGTGACCCATGGATCCTATTTATAAGCATTAATGTAAAACTAAATCCAAAAAATAGAAATGGATATCTTAGAAATCTTTGCAATAAGCAATATATTCTCACATGAAAGGGATAAATGAGTATTATATACTGATTTACTTCAGCTCTGTCCGCTCAGCATTTTCTGACAGGAGGCTGCCATGATAAATCAAAGAATAAGAAAATAGTATTATACAGGTGCAAGTGTGGAAAAAGCAACCCTTTCTAATCAAAGTGGTATCACCTCCCACATATAAATGCATAAAACAAAATAAGAAAAGAAAAATAGGCGCTTAACAATGTGCAAGCTAAAAAGGTTCAAACCAATTGGAAGATGATGACACACTAAAAATAAATATATATGCAGAGTCTGAAACTCCATATACAGTTATTTCGTCCTGGAGTTCCAATACTACTCACGACATCATGTATTCAGTTCTCAAAGTCTGAGTAGATAAAAGTTCTTTAAAAGATAATTGTAGATAACACTTGGGGGTATATTTACTAAACTGCGGGTTTGAAAAAGTGGAGATGTTGCCTATAGCAACCAATCAGATTGTATCTTTCATTTATTTAGTACATTTTACACAATGACAGTTAGAATCTGATTGGTTGCTATAGGCAACATCTCCACTTTTTCAAATCCGCAGTTTAGTAAATATACCCCTAGCTGTCATATATTTAGTGCATGCTACAAAATGACAGCTAGAATCTGATTAGTTGCCATAGGCATCATCTCCACTTTTTCAAATCCGCAGTTTAGTAAATATACCCCTTAGAATCTGATTGGTTGCTATAGGTAACATCTCCACCTGTCTCCCTGATCCTGTGTTTGCGTGGGTTTCCTCCGGGTGCTCCGATTTCCTCCGACACTCCAAAAACATACTAGTAGGTTAATTGGCTGCTATCAAAATTGACTCTAGTCTGTGTGTGTGTCTGTCTGTGTGTGTGTATGTTAGGGAATTTAGACTGTAAGCTCCAAAGCAGTGGCGGGCTGGCCCAGGGGGCAGGGGGGCATCGGCCCCCCGGGCCGCTCGGTCAGGCCGCTATTAGGGCCGGGGGGGTAGGCCGACCGGCCACCCCCCCGGCTGCAAAATACAATTCTTTCCCCCGCGGCCGCATCTGATGACATCAGATGCGGCCGCGTCACATAACATAACAGGGGCCGCATCCCTTTACATGAGATGCGGCCGCCTGTTTGCCCCCCGGCCACGCCACTCCCAGCCCGCGTCTGCTCCAAAGGGACAGGGACTGATGTGAGTTCTCTGTACAGCGCTGCAGAATCAGTGGTGCTATATAAATAAATGGTGATGATGATGTGACACCGGCAGCCGATAGATGATAAGACTAACATAGCCCGAATATGAACTTGTGCATTATAATGTGACTTTAAGTACAGTAGGCTTCCTGTGCTCATTCCTCCTGTGAGGCGAGGTGAAATCATTTTAGGTGTCACGATCTATGAGGTTTCTCTTTTCCCCTTGGCCTCTAACTTGGCTCTCCTCAGCTCCCCTGGCCCTACTCTGCAATAGGAGGCAATTACAGGGGCAAACGCAGGATTTGTAGAGGGGGTTTCCACACCACGCCGCCAGTGGGCGTGACCAGCATGCATGGGGCGTTGCTATAATATTAGACAGTGCTTGGCTGCTCTCCAACTCTTCCTATCCCTATAATATACATGGGCAATGCCGCATGCATTACTGTTAGGTGCACACAGCTCTCCCTTTACAAGTAGAGCTTTGCGAAGCGGGAACAGGGTTCAGCCACCTCAATTATACAGTGCACCGGACTTGGATGGGGGGTTTCCGGGCACTAGGAACCCCCCCCCCCCCTCAGGTTGCCTATGGGTTACAAGTATTCTCCCTTTTCTATCCATTCTGCATGCACCTATTGTGTCAGGCAGTATGAGCAGCCAGTGACTGGGGTGTCAGGGGAGGAGGGGGTGCAGTGCAAGTGAAAGTTAAAAGTCCCTGACTGTCCCAGATATATTGAGAGCCAGGAAAGTTCTATGGTAACGAAAATACTTGTCTATTTCTATGACATGTGGAGAGTGTATGTCTGCTCTAGAAGGTATTCTGTTGTTAAGCCATACACTGTGTCAACGTGAGATAGACTTTCATAGAAGTATGGCAAAATGGGTAACCAACTTTGATTAATTGCTGAGTAGACATAGCTGTCATAGAAAGTAAGAAAATATAAAACAGTACAATTCAGCCATCTCTAAAACATATGAATATAAATCTTGGCTTTATTTGCACTTTGTTACCATTTGTTAACTATGAGAGAGTGAAAAAATATCATTGTTGTTGGCTATATCTGATGCTGACCACAAATAGATATATTCGGCAAGTGTACCCTTTTGCCAAACAGACAAATCTGTGCCCACTGCAGCGCAGTTGACTAATAACCACACACATGTAAAGCTCTACGGAATATGTTGGCGCTATATAAGTAAATGATGATGCTGATGATGATACAGCAATAGTCACTTTAATTTGTATTGGGTATAATCATCGTTTTGGCTCCACACACAGAACAGTATCAGGGAAATTTTGTTCAACATAAACAAATCGTCAGACGGCATTGCGCTATTTGGTTCAGCATTAAGCAAGCATTTGGGCTTCTTCCCTAACCAGATACTCTGGATTACAGTATTTCCAGAACACAATGTTGGTGATCCTGAAAACGTATAAACTGTTAAATGCTCAAATCTGAACTTGCCAAACATAGAAAAGATAACTTATTGTCTGTATGACTATGCCCATGTGTTTTATGAATATATCTAAAATTAAAATGCAAATAAACCTTATATATAAATAGGTTACCATTTCAATTGAAAATAGCTAAAGTTTGACTAGATAGCTGCAACACACTGAACATTTCACCAATGGACAAAAAACTGAAGCAATTCGCACAACACAATCCAGAACGCCTCAAATTAACAATGTGCTGGAAATTCACAGGGCAATTGTAACTTGTTACATCATAAATAATACATGGTTATAAAAGATAAAGTAGTTGGTCACTTTCACTGTTACATGTAGGTTTATTATTATTACATATAGCGTTGTGCTTTTCCTGCTATATTTTATGGACATTTCCAATCTGACCCCCCCCTACCTGTTGCTTGTGAGTCAAACTGAGATATAGGAAGAATTATATGTAATTAGATGCAATTAGAGACTTTTCAGTGTTAATGGGACATAGAGATTGACTGTAAAATAGGGGAACTTGGCAGGAATAGGTGGCATAGGGATGCGAGTCCAGCAAAAGACACACTCAGCAGGTAATTGTACTCAATAAACCTGTTACAGAGAATGCTGCTTCCCATTGATACAAATCATTATGTGCGGTATGACACACACCCTCAGTCAGGTTAATGACTGGAACAAGGAAATGACAGTGATATGATCCATGTAGCAACAACAACAGAATTCTGTGACCTAAAGCATGTTTCCTTCACTGGGATTTATGTTTCTTAACTGGCCAAACTATACAGAACAGATGTAAGATGGTCCTGGAAGCATGGGCATGACTGCCGTGGTAGTGCTGCCACCCATGCTCTTCTCACCCTCCCGCCCCATGCCATCTCCTCTGAGTGCTGCACTCAGTCAGCGGAGATCTTAATGAGCTATGTGACTGCTCTGACGTTCCCAGGGGGTGCATGGCGACGCGCAGCGCCAGAAAACAAAAGGAGGCGAACGGCTGGCCCTTTCAAAAATTGATTGGTGATGCATAAATAAACAAGAATAGAAATAGTTTCAAACACTCCTGAAAGATAGAAAAGCCGTCCTGCTGTTAGAAGACATATCTCTCCCACCATAGACTTATTGGGATGGGTACGACTTTCTGACGGTGAAAATACCAATGGAAATAATACTGACTGTAAAATCCTGACAGTGTCCCCCTGCTATGATGACATCCAGCCCCAGGCTGGTCAGTACGGGGCTGAAGCCCCTAGGGAGTTGGGGTCCATAGGGGTACCCAGCCCTGTGCTGACAGCACCAGGGCTCTTCCCACACCCCTGGGCGGTGGGTGTGGGGTAATAAATGTGCAAAACAAATTTTTTTATTATTTTACATTGGTGAACTACAGGTCCCAGCAGGTCGGGCTACCATGTACAGCCGGCAGGTTTATTTATAGACATGCAGGCTGCATTTCTGACCGCATCCCTGATGATGGCGTCAGGGTCAGGACTGTTAGGTATCTTCTCCATGTCAATATTTACACTGTTGGTATTTTCACCATCGGAAATAAGACTACCACCAGTCTAGTTGGATGTAATAGAGATATGCAAACTGTCCTTCTGTCTGTCATAGAACCATAGGTCCAACATGTTCTCCCAGACTTTAGCTTACAGGGCATACGGGAATGCCGTTTCACAACAGACGGTAAGCCACAGGGTGTCCAAGACATGAGTGGGACAAAAAATGATTGATGACTGGGTGTACAAGGGGCGGGCAAGCATTCAGGAGGCCAAGTAAAGATTAACAAGGGGACAAGTAAGAGGGGGTAGAAAATGTAGAACAGACAAAGCATGACACGTAAGGGGGGGGGGGGCAATACACAAGTGGGTAGATTTCAGAGAGCAATATATTGGAAATCTCCGGCGCTAATAGGTAGCACGATGGACATAAAAATACAAATTGAACATCAAATGCAGCAAATCAATAGAGGGAGTGCAAATCCTCTAATAAACAAACATACCAACCAGAAAGCAGATTGCGCATGAGATGTTCTGTTAAAGATAACTATGCATAGAGATAAATAGGCAAATAACTCGATATATAAATGTATATATGTTTACTCCAACAATAGATAAATACAGTACATAATAATAAAACTAAAAAAACAAGTAAAATCCATATTCACATGAGATATTTCTCAAGCTAATAAGAACCTATATGGGTAAGAATTCCAACAGATGTCTCAACATAGAGCCTAGATGCTGACATAGAACGGAATGTCCATATGACCAAAGGAGTAATAGCTCTGTTTACGGCTATGGATGAAGAAAACTCTATTTCACCAGATTCCGGCTATAAGGTAAGATGACAAGTTCCCACAAGTGAAGCGGGGTATATAATCAAGTGTATAGCTCCATAATAACAGCTGTATAGTGATATATTAGCAGTGGAGCGGTCCGCTCAGGGCCATCTTTTCCATTGGGCATGACGGGCAGGTGCCCGGGGGCCCCACTGGCAAGGGGGCCCCATAGGCAGGGTTCTTAATTAGAATAAATAATCCTGCAAAAGAAAAAACCTGCAAAAAAAACCTTCAAGGGTCACTTAGCAAGTACATCTATCTATCTCTATCTCTATATATCTATATCTATATCTGTATATCTATACATCTATATCTATATATGTAGGGGCCCCGGTGCACTGCTTTGCCCGGGGGCTCAAAATGTTGTTAAGATGGCCCTGGGTCCGCTGTTAGTGGTATTCATTCAGCCGATATAATTAGTCGAGCTGGTGAGTAAATAGACCATCCAAATCTTACCCGTTAAGGGGAATACAGGTCCAAATCCCCGTCACGCCGCACGAGCGGCTCAAACAACTGGAGACTCCACGGTGTGTCTTGTGTGGTGCGCACCACCTAAATCCGTCCGGACTAATACACAGAAGGTTGTAAAGATGTTCCTCTTGAGGACACGATGTGCATAATGCCTCTGGAGACAATGTATCAAGTGTCTTCACAATAGATGAGGCTAAACAGAGCTAATGCTCAGTAGTGGATATTCCGTGAATTAGGAGATGACAAACAGCGACGCGTTTCGTCCGTCCAAGCGGACTTTTTCAAGCTATAGAGCTAACTTTCTCTCCCCTGGTCATATATAGTGTGGAAAAAGGAGGGACCTCCTTAAGTCATTAGCGGCCATATGTTAAGGATAATATCCAAATTAGTAAAGTTTGGAACCTGTAATTATTAAAAACTAAACAAAATCATATAAAAACAATTACATTCGGAGTATTGTTTATAAAACAAGCACAAATTAATCAAAATTAAAAACACAGTATAGTGAATGGGATAAACCACAATATCTATGTATATACATAAAATGTTTTAATGCAATTTGTGGTAAATATTTATAAAACATCAAGGTCACATAAGGATATACAACAGAAAAAGGTATATGATACTAATATGAGTGTAGCCAAAGAACTACGATCTAAGAAAACCCCCATGTTGCAAATATGTGTACACACATGTATACACATAAACCCATGAACCCATAAGGTCTAATAGACTGAGATCCCAATAGATGTAGTATGGTGACGTAAAAATGATGATAAACCAAGGGCATAAAACTATAAATAAATCCAATAACCAGAAGTCCAAATAACCATAACAACAATAAAACAATCTATAGGCAGGTATAGTCCCAGTTAAGAGTTTCTTATATGTCAAAAATGACACATAGTTTCATCTAAAAACAAGAAAGGAGGGCTATTAGAAGTACCAATCGTTGAATTCCATAGTTTCGTTTAGGCCATCTGGGTACATGGTTTGTAATTTAAACATCCAATGCAACCTCACCTCTACAGAGTCTCTTATATCTGTCTCCTCCTCTTTGCGTGCAGTCAAATTTTTCAACCCGTGATTGATAAACCTTGTGGATTGCTATCGTGTCTCTCGCAAAAATGCCTGGACACACTGTGATTGTGTATACCCTTGAGAATATTTAATCTATGTTCTCTGAACCGGCATTTCAGGGAACGGGTGGTTCTACCCACGTACTGGAGTCCACAGGGGCACTCCAGTACCTAGATAACATAGGTGGTGTCACAATTAATGAACTGTGAAATGCAAGGTACAGAACCATTACTATTCGACTTTATACTGGGAGTACCTTTCCTAATAAAATTACAAGTTAAACAGACTTTTTTCCCACATCTAAAACATCCCGAAGGTTTGGGGGGTAGCCAAGACAGATCCCCAGTTTGTCCTTTTTTATTTCTCAGGACACTGGGGGCTAGTAGATTCTGTAGATTACTGTTTTTCTTATGTACAATTCTAGGAGTTGGTTCAAGGACATCATTCAATATGATATCTTGTTGTAAAATTTTATAATTGTTTGTGATGATCTTCTTGATCACTTGAGACTTGTTATTAAATTTAGAGACATAGACCAAGGAACTCTTATTCGATTTTCCGGTTTTATTTTTATTTTTGTATTTTTTTTTTCATTTATATTTTGGTTTTTATCTTTATCTATACTTATATAACTATATATATACTTATAACATTGAAAATATAAGTATAGATAAAGATAAAAACCAAAATATAAATGAAAATAAATACAAAAATAAAATACTACTACTTTGACTGACCTTTAGTGTGTCCAGGACATTGGCACATATTTTAAGTGTTTGGTTTAGAATGTCCATGAGATGTTTAGAAGTCATATCGGATACATTCTAAAATATCTAGTTAAACTTTATACCCTGTAGTGAAATGTCAATGTTTCAGAATATTCAGATCACGTGCATGTTTCCGGTAGTCTATTATTCAGTAAAAGGATCAGGGTTGCAAGATTTGTGAAATCCTGTGAATATAACCATGTTGTTATTGCTTGGAGCAGTGGATTACTGGGTTTTTTTTCAGCCTTGTACTATACACACCTTCATGAGTCAGCTTCTCTTGGCATTGAGTACACGGTGAACTAAGAAGAACACTGGAATGAATCAGTTTGGTGCTGCATAGTCTATATGTTCATTTCCACTACAGATTGTGATTCATAGTTAGGAAGCGCCAAAAATTTCACAAGACACTTTCTAATTCCGGAACCCAATTTTTGGTCCTGCATGTATTCTTCTTAAGCCAGTAGAGCAGTAACTATTTAGAGATTTTATGAACAGCATTTTTTTACCCTGATCACACAAGGGTATTTTTTCAGCTTTGAACCACATCATTTACCAATGTGTGATGCAGCACTAACTCGGTACAGCATAGTCATCATTGATTCCTATTGAGAAGCAAATGGCAAGATCAATAGATCAATAGAGCATTATATATACATGGCTTTCTGTCATTATTGATTCATTACCATTTCTATTAAAAAGCTGTGTATGCTGACCACCTGTTTCTGCATAGGACAGTTATTCCTATGCTGTGCTGAATTACTGTATTGTTCAAACATGGTTTATATTGCCTTCTAGATCTTGTGAACATGGCCTTCATTTTTCAACAGGGTTGTGCCTATAGTATGGCAGCTGTCTCAGGAAGCAGCTTTTAAGGGGCAGTAAAAGGGTTTTGGCCGCCCCTCAGGGGACAGACTGGCTGCACCGGACACCTTATAACATACTGTATCTCTTAAAATAATATCTGTAATAGATCACATATTTACCCAAAACATGTGTCTTTTTGTTTTATGATTGTGACCCCCAGAATTACCTTTTATAGGAGCTTGAATAATATCATGGAGGGGGAAGTGCAGCCTGCAGTTAGTCACAGCTCTGAGTGTAGTGATGTGTACGTGAGGTACATTTCATATCGTCCATTACAACTGTAAGCAGGGCCATCTTAACCATAGTTGCCTACTCTCCCGGAATGTCCGGGAGAACTTCCGAATTTTTGGGAGCTCTCCCAGACTCCAGGGGGGAGGGCAACCTCCTGCATCCTGTCCTGTTTGTTGGTAAAGTGGGTGGGGGCTGAGCTAATCGAGGCACCCTGGCCCTACCCCATGCTCTAATTGGACGAAATTGGTATGGTTTAGCAGAGGGGCAGGGCCTAAAGATGCGCTTCATGTGGCAACACCGCCAGGAAGCTGTTTGGAGATCTCCCCTCGGGGATGAGATCTCAAAAATAGGCAAGTATGGACTTAACAGCATTATAGGCCCTCGGGCTAAGCAGTGCACTGAGGCCCTACCTCAACCACTCACAGAAATATAAATGTAACTTATCAATAAAATTAAGCTTATATTTTTATTGGTACCTCCAACAAAATCAGTGTTTCAACATTGAAAAAACATGCTGTACAGCACAGATTAATCGCTTGGACAATATAACATGTGCCTTGAAGTTGAAAAACAAGATATTCAACATAAAAATGGTGCTCAGTTAGTAAATCATACAGACGGAGATGGCACAGTACGAAATTACTATGAATTATTTATCATTAATCAAGTGCTCAACACAAACATTTGCGAAAATTACTTTTCAAGGTAAAATATGTATTCGGAACAGCAAAATCGCATGTACAGATAGCGGCTGAAACTGCTGTGATTAGTCCACCTAAGCATTTTAATAAAGAGGGTTTGAAAGTTCTGAATAAATCTCCTGGAAAAATATACTGAAATGTTGGAAAGCCTAAGGGACACCTATGCTCAGGGACAGGCTGGGCTGGGGAACATCTGCCCCCTGGTCTGGTCCCATAGTGGGCTACCTTGGGCTGAGTCACTGGGCCACCAGCATTTTTTTGTCCTTTAAAATAGGCTGCTGAGTTGAGTCTTGACCCCCGGGCTGATCTTTGCCACCGATCCCCTGCCTATGCTTGTGAGGCCCCTGGGCAACCGCCCAGCGTGCCCATGCTTCAAGACGGCTCAGACTTTAAGTACTACAGCAGCACTAAACATTATGTCCTCCATGACATCACCACCAAGCTGCCTGCGTCATGCTTGAAGCAGCTAGTGTTTGAATCCTACTTTACCTACAGCAGACTTGTCTACACTCCCGCAATATACAGGAGACTGACGAAGTTCGTGTAGTTCTCGCAGACCCCCTGGGGGGCAGGGTCAAAATGGCGTGATTTGCACCATCCCCCCTTCCCTTGCTTTGGCCACTTAACTTCTCCTTCGAGATCTCCCAGAGGGGAGATTTTAAAAGTTTTCAAGTATCATAATCATTTATTTATATAGCACCGGCAAATCCTATAACGCTTTACAATTACAATCCTATAAAGCTTACAATCTACGGGACAATGGAGTTTGATACATGAGGTTAAGTGCTACATATTGCATATTGGGTCGGTCAAAGAGCAAAGGTAAAAAGTACTTAGTGGGCTGTATGATCCGGCCACGCATGTTGGTCAGGGGCTCAGAGAGTTGTCGTGTGTGCACTGTGTAAAGCCTGGTAGTAGGTTACCCTAGGGGGGAGTTAAGAGGATGGTTGAATAATTTTATAAGCTTGTCTAGGTGACCTACAGCTTACAATTGCAATAAATGTAGCAGCACAAAATTAATCTACAATTGGGAGGGAGTGGACCAGACAGTCATCAGGCTGCATAACAGTGTCTGTTACCCCGGGCAACAGAACAATATTATAATTACAATATCAGGTATTGCTATATACTCTAAACTAAAGCTCAGAGGTATTATGTGGTACTGATAAATATGTATATTTAGACCTACTTTAATTAACGGAAAAAACTAGTTTGAAAAGTGAAATGTCCCTTAATTGCATTTTGCTTACAGCTAAAGTAAAAAAGGAAACAGTGAGATTTACCCTTCAGGTGAATATACTGATGTCATTTTCCTTAATGCAGGTCAGTTTCTGGATCTACGTGTCATCCACTAGCACACTACAGCCTAAGGGTTATTTAATGCAATTATTCAAAGGCGTAAATCAGCATAAAACCATAGCAACCAATCTTATATTTGCTTTTTATGTATCTGCACTAGACAGATAAAAGCTAAACAAGTTTGCATTGATTTCTTTACCAAATGTCTCAGTTCCTCAAAGAATGGTATAGACTGTTTATAAGTGACCTGTTACCAAATCAATATTATTGTATAATGTTTACTTAGTCTTTGTGCAATTCTCCTCCACACCCTTCCTCATTTCTGTTCCCACACCTGTTTCAAAATAAACACAAAGTTAAAAAGAAAACATTTGTGGTTCATTTTCTTATATGGATATAAGACATTTTGAGAGAGTTTTATGAGTGTCACTTAAATGAGAAATAGTGAAGTGAGATAATACTGTGTATGTGACATGACCGTGCAGGTAGGTAGAGGGCCCAGCTCATCAAAGTTCTCTTTGTAAAATTTGCATATTTTTGTCCATTCGATGATGCAAATAATTGTTACCTAGTTGTATTGCTCACATCTAGTTAAATGAGCCATATTTTCCTTAGTCTTACAAACAGTCACATGAAATTCACCTAGTAATAATATTGCCAGGAGGTTAATCAGAATCATGTTTGGTGATAACATCTGTATTTATTTAGATGCCCTATTACATGAATATGGAGAATACCAAGAATCATAGAGGTATATTTACTAAACTGCATGCTTGAAAAAGTGGAGATGTTGCCTATAGCAACCAATCAGATTCTAGTTATCATTTATATAGTGCATTCTACAAAATGACAGCTAGAATCTGATTGGTTGCTATAGGCAACATCTCCACTTTTTTGAAACCTGCAGCTTGATAAATTTACCCCATAGTCTTTGAGACATTGATGTTATAAGTTAACGAGTGAGCAGCATTCTTATAAACATTTGTTCAGCCATGAAAAAACTCCACTGTGGGTAGGCGGTAGGCAAAAATTGTCCTGGCGTTGTGCGGGTCCGATTTGTAATGTGTAGCAGTTTTCATATATATATATATATATATATATATATATATATATATATATATATATATATATATATATATATATATATATATATATATAAGCAACTTATCTGGTACATCAACCAAAAATGCTATTTAGAAAATATGATTTGTTCCTTTGTCACGTTGTCGTTATGTTGTGTTGTCTCGAAGTTTTCTTCCAGCAGTCAAACAATTGTTTACAACCTAAAGATGATGTTTTCAATATTTGACGGTCACGTGGACGCTATGTGGTCTAATAGGTTACTTTTTCGATACTAAATAACTATGTAAGATTTGGCAGCTGTACCTTGAGAGCTGTGGAAGATATTCCCCAACAAACAAACTTGTTATTTTATATACGGTATAAAAAAAATACGTAAAATTCAACTTGTTTATCTACCTGATGTCAGTGTTTTTTTGCTTTTGATATTCTTTATATTTTATTTTTTCTCTAACCATTTCTTCCCGTAATCAGTGTGAATTATTACAGTCTTACTGTCTCCCAGCAGTCTGAATATTGCTATGGCAATCATGACACTTGACCCTTGTAAAACTCTGGGTGTCCAGAAGAGAGACAAACAACTTTGTGTGTGCAACAAATGTAGCTATGTCCATACTGCACTAATGATTCTAAATATAAAAATCTCAGTTGTCCTTGTAAATTCCTTAACAAACTTTGAAGTACTAAATCCCTCAAAGCGAGTGCTGGCTTTCAGGTACTGGTGTCAATGAGAATGGCCCACAATCTGCAAGCAACGTGGGCTGCAAAGAAACTGAAAACCAAACTGTGTGCACTTTAACTGGAAAGCCTACTTGTCCTATTAAGAAATAAATCTACACGTGTTCAGACTATGCTGATCCACTGTTGTGGAACTACAAGTTGCAGCATTTCCTGCCAGGCTAGGCACGGAGATGTTACATACAGCTTCAATGCTCTGATTTGTTCATAGTGTTAGACAGGACACTATATCTGACAATAGAAAGCTCCAATGGGGCAGGGACTGATGTCAGTGAGTTCTCTGTACAGCGCTGCGGAATTAGTGGCGCTATATAAATAAATGGTGATGATGATGAATAGTAGCTAATCAGCACTTGTAGTTGCCAGTAAGATAGCTCCTAGTGGTTCATCCCCCCAGTAACATGCAACTGGTAGATTGGGGGGACAGATGGTGAGTACATCATAGGAAATTGAGATTAAAGTACTGCTATAGATTGGCCATCAGAGACTGGAGGTTTATAGTAACCTAACAACCAGTGACCGAAAGACTCCTGTATTCTGGCCACCTGGAGGTCTGCTTTATATACTATTCACCATATTGGGGTCTGCTTTGTACACTTGCCACCAGAATGAGCTCTGTATTATTGTATTCAGCAGAATGGACAATTTAGCATACTAGCCCAAACATGGTTATGAGGGTTAGGGCAGACAAGGCTCTGTTTACTGATGACTGCCCGATTTATAATAAATAAACTGTTTACTTTACATTTGGAAATTCTATTTGAAAAAAATAAATAAAAAATCAGAATCTTATTGGTTGTTATTACCAGTGGAACAGTTTTCATAAATGCCGCCATACGTTTTATGACAGAAATTCTTACCTGTCATAAATACCCATGCTATCTAGATATGAACCTAATCTGTAGATGTACAGCAAGGAGACTGAGTTTTCAGTGATTATGTTCACATGTGACAGCCATAAAGTTATAATATATACTGGCAGTACAGATTGATGATATGTTTACTTGCAGTTCACAGTCCAAATACTTTGCTTTACTGGTCATTCAGAATAACTATGTACACTATTTACTCTGTTATATTATTGTTTGTTGCTTACTTTGTTTTAAACTTTTACTATGATTATTGTTTATTTATATAGCACCAGTCATATTATGCATCGCTATACAGAGAATATGTTATCATTCTCAGCAGCCATTGGAGCTTACATTGTAAATTCCCTACCAAACAGGCAGGCTAGGGTCCATATCAACCAATTCTCTCAATTTTTTCTAGAAAATGAAAGGAAGCATCCGATTGGCTGCTGTGGGTTACAGCACAGTTTTCATATTTGTTGTTGAGTAACAATATAAACAAGATGCAAATGTAAAAAATACTGTAACATTGTAACAATTTTATTGTTATATAGATATATTTTATGCACATATAGCAATCTGCACACAAAGATATATAACATAGAAATGCAATCCTGTACACGGATATTTACAAGAAAATATACTGTACAAACCATAAACATATTGCACAAAGCTTGTTTTAAATATACAAAAAAAAAAGTACCTTGGCATCTGTGCATATTATACAATAAAATTTTGAACATTGAACTTTTGCTTACAGTTACAGCATAGTCCACAATCGAAGCCACAAGTAACTTTGGTCATTTCAGAACGCTTGCAATTATCTCAAGTTAACACATAACAGCCCTGGGATAAAGTTTATCTCAAAGCAGCAAGGGAGAGCTTTAAAAAAATTAACATTTATATACATAGCTTAAATGCCACTTTCCAGTGATCTCTAGTTACACACACACACAAGTTATTCACGTATGCAAGCATGAAACAGAAAAGTGTTCGCATATTAATGCATTGTGAGAGTGCATTAGTGAAAGATAGTAAGTAGCTGCAGAGTTCAGTGGCACTGTTATTGTAGCATCTTTGTAGGGCTTTGGCCAGTAACAGCACAACACACTGAAGCAGTTTTGCAGTGAACAAGACACATCAGCAGTGAAAATACCCCCTTCCTTTAACTCAAATTAAAACACTCTACTATATGCATTTTTTTTTTGCAAGAAAAATGATACTTTATAACAAGTACAGACTGGCCTAAATACCTTCATATCACGTTTCCTGAAATAAGTCAAACTATGTGTTACACGACTGTCTCACTTGGTGCAATATTATTAAAATATACAAATTTAACAGTCCTCATACCTGTACAATGGGGTTCAACAAGAAACATGTTTTACAGGAAGATTTTTTTTTTTTTATTGTTAATGAACTAATCTAGAAAAAAAAACCAATATAGTTATGAGATATATTATTATGAATGCTTGGGTCTTAGGTTTTTCATATAAAAGGTGTTTTCTGAAATTCGGACCACTATGCTTAACATAAAGTATATTTAAAATGACCCGGCTTTTCCCCCATATCTGTATATAATGCGAATGGGTTGTGGAAAATGTCAATGAACTGTAACTCGTCACCCTGTGATGACTGAGGAAGGCAGATGGTTGTAGTTTAACAATAATAATACCCCAAGTGATGAATGATTACTATCTCCTGACTTGAACTATGATATCAGCTTGTGATAAGCAGAATGTGGTTGGCTGCTGGATGGCACTGAAGAGGCTATTGTTGAATATACATGTTACAATCCCAAGTACAAACACACAGTCACATAAAAGTCACCTGACTACAAGCTGAACAGCTGTAAAATAATGCCCCGTCTCACACATTGTAAGCTCTAGCAATAAGTAGAGCATAGCATGTGATCAAATGCACGTATAGCGAGCAATCCACCCATAAACAAGCTACAGTTTTCTGCATAGTTTATGCCAGAAGGGAGTGATAGACTAGGTGATTAGTTTAATGCTGTGCTAAGTGGCTACAAAAAAAGTGCTATTAAGCCCTGAATGTCAAGCATTGCTTGCTCCACTCTTTCAGACATGTCTGTGGGATTGGCCATCTAATTTACAGTGCCTGAGGCAGTGGGGACAGAGACAGTCACCCCAGGTCACACCAGAGTAGATCACATTAGCATTTAAAACATGAAACAATTAAGCAGCTTTAATCCTTTCTCCACACTACCCACTTTTATCAATAAATAACTGGCTTTTTTTGTTCTTAAGACGCCAATCACCAATCAAAAAAAACAACTTTGTTTCTACTGTTTAAAAATCAACTGCTCTGACACCCATAATAATCTGAATGGCACCTATCTGTTTTAGGAGGAATAAACTGGAATTATACATGTTTGAGGGTGATAGAACATTAGGCTCTGTGCATCTTAATACGGTACCATATGTGCTCTAGGACTAGACTTTACATATATTTATAAAAAAATAAGTTTTATTTAAATATTATTAGAGTGCAACAGTGACTGTGCAAGGTGGTTTCAGTAGCAATGTTATATTACTGCATAGCAGGACTTGGCCATATATTTTAGATTACATTACTAGTTTCCTCTGCAGTCCAGCCTAAAACATATATTAAGGACTTTGTCTTCAAATTGAATTCTGCCATGACACCAAAAAGATTAACACTGTGTCCAACTACCATTGGTGACATGAAAAACTCCTTTTACACACCACTTTCCAGTAAAGAACTAAAGGCTCAACCACTAGTACATAATGAACTATACCTCACAGCTCCTAGCTATCCAACTATATGGGTATTACTTAACAATTATGAATTTGGAGATTGGAAGGTTGAATGTAGCAGCTTAAGACTATGGTCTGAACTCACAATAATAATGTCAAATTTGTATTTAAATATTCAATGCAAGACGTTGCTGAAAATAATTTCAGCCGTCTAACCACTTTTCTTGGAATTGGAGCAGTAAATGTCACCTGGATGGAATGGGTCAAAGTCTACTTATCCTATCAGGTATACAACAGTCAGCTGACATTACTACAAGTGGAGACTCAAAAGTCACTATATTCAGTATTACTCCTATGTAACAAGTACAACATAAAGATCATACAACTCACATACATTCCTGCTTTCATAGAAGAAATACTGCATGTAAAGAAAGTCAGATTTAAACAAATAGTAGAAAAAGAACACATTTACTTAAAGAAAAAAAACAATGGCTATCTGCAAAATATCCTCTATTGTGTGGGCCCATAAACAAAGCAATATGGATGTTTACACAAAGTCATATCCAGCTCTTCTGGTTGGGATTTGAGAATAAGACATGTTGCATTCGGAATAGCTAATATAGGCAAAAAAATCTCACTTGTAGCACTAGTGGTATCATAGACATTTCTAGAAAACGACTTCAAGGCAGCTCTTGTACATAACAGAAAATACCTTAACCAAATTAATTTTGTGTACTAGTTTCATAAAGAATATGTAACCACATTGAAGCTATTGTTATCAGATGATCAGGACATTGTGCATCTACAGAGAATGCACATGATTATATGTAACTTGTAGAAAACACTGCATAGGAAAAAAATACAATACAGATAAAATAGACTTGGATTGCATGCAACAATCCTAGAGCAGCACATCTTTCTATTTCACAAGCTCCAGTGTTTGGGTTGTATAATAATGGTTCCAGTGTATCACTCACAGGAAATCAGTGTTTAAGGTCCCATTTACCTCTCTGCACTATCTGATTCCTTCTGCAGAGGTCTTGGCAAAGACAAAATATAGCAAATCTTCTTCTTAATGTCCAACAATAAAAGTATGTAAAGCCAGTTGCTGTCCAGCAGCTATACTGAGCCATCCCTCCCATTCCTTGGCATGTAGGCCTGTTGTATAGCTGCAGAGGTAAGCAGGCGGTGGCTTCCCAATCCTTGTGGTACTACAAGTTCCAGCATGCCATGTACAATAGCTGGAGAGCAGCCTAAGACTCCATTGGGGTGTCACCATCAGCTGCAGGGCTTCTCATCAAAACCTTTTAAAGGTCAACCTGGCACAATACTGTGGAAGAGATCGGATTGACAGATCGGGGCATGTGGTCCATAGGTTCCCCCCTTAGTGGGGGTGCTCATGGTAAGTCGGGGGATGCCCCCCGTGTCTCCTTTGCCCTCTTGCAGCTGTACAGCCACTTGATGATTCTGGCATTACGTTCTATCACCGATGTGTTACTGCCCCCCACCCCCGGGAGCTGACCGTTCAGCGGCTCGTCCTCCTGGAGCCCCCCGTTGCTGCCCTCCCCGCTCCTCCGGCTAAAGCCACTGTCAGAGGTGGCCACGCTGGCACTGCGGATCCGGTGCTGCTGCCCTGCGGCGTCCACTAAGGCGTCCTCCGGGGCAGCCACGAACCTCTCCCTGCCCAGCTCCTCCACCACCTCGGGCTCCAGGCCGCAGTACTTGAAGAAGGTGTCAAAGTCGGAGAAGGAGCGGGAGTACCGGGAGCTGATGTCGGACTGGGAGCGGTGCAGGCCGGTTCTGGAGCGGGGGTCCAGGCGCTCTTTGATCGGGGTCTCCTGCGTTCTGTCAGTGTGGCTCTCGCCAGCGGGGGGCGCTAGAGAGATGAAGGGTTTCTCCTTGACACTGCCCAGGAACAGCCTCCTCACCAGCCCCGTCCTGGCCTCTTCAGCTGCCCCTTCCCCCCGGTTCTTCTGCCTGTAGATGACCAGAGAGTCCGGGCGCAGGAGCCTCTTGCTGCTCCCTCGCCTGACGGGGGCGCCCATCTGGTTGGGGGTAACCGCTGCCAGGGGCGATTCCTCTTGCTGGCTCTTCCTGCTGCCCCTGGAGCTGCTGCCGGTGCTGCTGTCTGAGGCTGAGCTGCCCCCAGCACCCCGCTGGCTGCCCGTGCTGCTGCCCCCGCTCACCACCTGCTGGCTCTTCACGTACTTGGCCTTGTCCGCTGCCAGCCGCTCCACAGCGCTCAGGCTGGTGCGAGGTGTGCCAGTCTCTATCTGCCTGCGCAGGTAGTCGGGCCCTCTGGTGAGCAGCCTGATGGGCAGCACCGGGCTGTGGTGCTGCAGCTGGGACATGGGCTGCATCCTCACCGCATTCATGATTTCTGTGGGCATAGCACCTGCGGCTGCTGCTGCTGACTGGGAGAGCGCTGCTTCCTATGCCCGGCAGCTGGGTCCGCTGAGTGGTGATGGAGCAGGTAGGTGGGGAGCGCTGCTTCCTATGCCCGGCAGCTGGGTCCGCTGAGTGGTGATGGAGCAGGTAGGTGGGGAGCGCTGCTTCCTATGCCCGGCAGCTGGGTCCGCTGAGTGGTGATGGAGCAGGTAGGTGGGGAGCGCTGCTTCCTATGCCCGGCAGCTGGGTCCGCTGAGTGGTGATGTAGGTAGGGAGCGCGCTCTGCCTGTCTGTGCTACACTGTGTCTGCTGCACACTCCTGTAACATTCAGCTTATTGCTCTCCTGCTCCACCAATCAGCGCTGGCCTTGTCCCGAGAGGGGGCGTGTCCAGGCGGCACACTTTCTCCCCTGCAGCCAGGAGCTCCCCGCTGAGGTGCACATGGGGTGTTATCCAGAGCTGTGCACATCCCTATGTGGGATCATTACTAGAAGCAGAATGCCATGGAACATGCCCGTGCCGTCACTTGGCACTCACACCTGGTATTTTGAAACGTTTCCTGTGCATACAGGTTTTCTTTTAAATTTATGAGGGCGGCCAGATACTAAACTGTCAGTAACTCTACACTCCCATTATGTAGGTAAGCTGGTTACTGCATCAGAAACAGAGCTGTTCATCGTCATTTTGTGTTTATTAGCAATTGTTCTTCACCATCAGTGGCGCACTCAGGGGGGGGGTTCTAGGTCTCCAGAAACGCTGTTTTTTTTTATCATTTTCAAGCGGGTTAACTTTACCAGCGATTCAATTCCATTTTTAATGCTCAGTTTTTTTTCCATGAAACGGTCCTCTTGCGCTCCAGTAGAAGGTCTATTGAAACTATAGGGTGTGCGAGAGGCAGCCGCGTTAAAAGCTATTCAATTTTTTTTTTTAACATGGCGCGTTTGTGGAGATGGTGCCCGCCGAGATGCCTCCTGATCCTGTGCCCAAGAAGCGGGTGAAGATGCCCGCCATCGCCGTGTCCCTGGAGGGACAGAAGAGGTTCCCAGCTCCGGTGCCCAGGGTGAAGAAAGAAGAGAAATCTTACTTACCGGTCCAGCGATCCAGCGGTGAGTATACATCCTTCTTCTTTGCAGGTCCCGTGCGCGGAGGAAGGATGAGCCAATCAGGGCTCATCTTTCCCCGCTGGCCAATCAGCGGCCAGATGCGCGAGCCAATCGCGGCTCGCGCCCGGCCATTTAAAAGATTGGCGCCGACACGAGCCAATCAGCGCTGATGACGTCACGCCGGCGACTATATAAGTCGCCGGGTGGCGCCATTTTGGCAGAAGAGAGTCGGCGGCGAAGGGAGAAGGACGTCGTGGGGCGTCCGGAGCGGAAGAAGACCAGCAGCAGAGATCGTCGGCGGGGAGCCCTTGTAAGGGCTGAGAGCGCCTCCGCCCCAGCAGCAGCAGCAGACCCAGCGCCGAAGAGGAGAAGAGGCGCCGCCGGCTGGAGGGTCTGGAAGACCCGGAGAAGGAAGAAGACGGCATGGCAAGTTGAGATTCCTGCGCAGAGCAGGTAAGTAGTCTCACCGTTAAATTCGGGCACTAGGCCCGTGGCCACGTTCGGGCACAAGGCCCGTGGCACGGAGAATTAGGGGCACAAGGCCCAGGGACTTGGGCACTAGGCCCCATGAATTAGTGGGCCAGTAGGCCACAATCCTTCTGATAAAGGGGACAAGCCCCTGTTAGTTAGTTAGGCAGGGGGCATGCAAGGCCCTTAGGTAGTTAGTGGCCTAGAGGCCATAGGAAGGCCACAGGGTCGGTGTAGGGGCTGGTAGCCCGTAGGCTTTAAAGGGCACAAGGCCCTCAGTTAGTCAGGGAGGCCACAGGCCTCAGTAGGCAGGGTCTAGTACCCCTAGGTAGCAGGGCACAAGGCCCTAGTTAGTGGGCTCAGAGCCCTGAGTTAGAGAGGGGACTGAGGCCCATTAATCAGAGCACGAGGCTCTGTGTGCAACTGGGCAAGAGGCCCATGGTGTGAAGGGCAGACGGCCCTGGTGGTGGTGTGATAGAGGCGTGAGAGCCTCGTGAATGTAGGCGCGGTCCTGTGTGAGCTGAGCACACGGAGTTAGGAGGTACAGTAGAGCGGAGGCTCCTGTGGTGCTGTAGCAACCGGCTGGTTGGCTAACAGCGGTGTGCTCTGGTGAGTAGCGTGCAAAGTACTGTATACTGCATTTATTTTGTCTGTGCGGCGAGTAGTGTTTGTATTACTGTATTTTGGGGTGTGCTACATAACTGTGTCCAGGGGCAAGACGTCAGGCCCCCATTAAAGGTAGGCTCTTGTTCCTGTGTTTTCCTGTGTTAACCCGTGCTGTGGGGGACAAGTGTAGTTACCAGCGTACACATAGTCAGGGGAGAACACACGTAGTTTTCCCGTCTCTTAGGTCCCCGGGGGTCACACTGGTTCCCAGAGGGGGTGACTGAGTGAGTTGGTGGCAGTGCAGCACACCTTGAGGCAGTTCCAGGGGCGGCTCGTGGTTCTGATTGAGGGTCCCCAAGGCCGGTTCCGTGCAGGTGGACCTGTGGTTCCGGACGTAAGGACACGTGTGAGATACCCGAGTACAGGCAGTCGGGCGGTTCAGTTACGATCGACTGTTCCGTGCGGCAGTCGGCCCGCGGGTTAGTGTGCTGTTCCACTGAGCCTCAGCCGGGCTTGAAGCAGCCGGTCCTTAGGGTCTGTGGGTGACCCCATAGCAAGAAGGCAGCTTCTTGGTACGACCTGGGTGAGGGGGTTAGGAACCGCCCTCCGGTTTAGTCCGTGAACACCGGCAGGTGTTCCCCGTAGTGGTAAGTGAGCAGTTCCGTTAGTGCACCACACCTAGGTAGATATAGTTGTTTGACTTAGTTGCATTGCCGACCATTAGAGTGTTGTTAGGGTCGGGTCGCTGTTGCAGTCAGTTTAGTTTTGTGGGTGCCATCTTAGTCTCACTGAGAGTGCAGAGGGAGGCTGTGTGTTCTTGTCATCCGCAGGTGTCGGGAAGGTGCAGGAGAACCGGATCGGAAGTGGGAGTGTCCCGGTGAGTATCACGCTCGATTCCCCCTTTCGGTTAGGCCCTCACCGGCAGGCGTGTGAGGTACTTGAGGCGGGATTAGTCCTCGGACTAGTCGTGGTCTTAAGTGCCTGTAGTCCCCCGCGTCTTGGCAAGAGCAAAGCGAGGAGGCGGCAAGTGGGCTTGGACTGAGAGTATCCTTGTTCGTTGTCGTATTCTCGGACAGCCCTTACCTGGTAGGCACGACCGTAATCTTTGTCTCTTTCCTAGAGGGACGTGGTTGGAGGTGACAAGGGTTGCGGCTGCAGATCTGCTGGGATCGGATCGCAGCTGGGATATCGGAGGCGGACTGGAGGTGACCATCGTTTATAAGGTAAGTTTGTTTGTGTTGCGTCTGTCCCTGTTTCCCCACAGGGGGGCGTTACACGTTAAATAGGCAAATATGCTGTTTTATCTGGCACCTCTGTGGGGTGTGTTAAAAATAAAAAACCTCTAAAAACTATTTGAAATCATGTAATAATGCGGAAAAAAAAGTTAAATTATTGTTTATCACTAATGTCTAACATGTAAAAGTTGATTTTCTATTTTATTGTGAAAAAAATAATGAAATAAAAAAATTAAAAAAATAAATAAAAATAAAATCACTAATTAATTATATTCATGTATGTTTTTGGTACAAATATGTATGTACTATTGTGTTATGACATGTATAGATGATTCTATGTTAAAAAATAGTTCAATAAAAAAATATGCTAAAAAATGTAGATATTATCAATGTGTAATGCAATTTAATGTATGAAAATGTATGCAAACCTTTTTTTTGTGTTATACATGACTGCGTTAAAACGCCCCTTCACTACCCTAAAAACTCGCAAGCAGAATGTTTAACATGTGTGGGCAGCGTTCCCTCTTTTTGAATTGAATTGCACGAGTTTTCGCGCTGCGCTAACTAATAAAGGTCGGTATTGCAGTTAAAAACCCGCGGGAGATTTTTTTTTTCAACGCTGTGGTGAAAAAAACCTTACAGACAATTGAATACCCTCTGAAAGGTGGATAGAAATTCTGCATCTAGAGAACATTATTGCCGGTTCTATCTATCTATCTATCTATCTATCTATCTATCTATCTATCTATCTATCTATCATATTGTCAATCTTTGTTATGTTTTACTTGCAATTTTGAAAAGAAATTTTGACAACCTGACTTTTCTGATACATTTTTTTATAAGTTATCAGAATACATTACACAACCCACTAGTATTTTGTATACTGTGATTTTCCCCATTTTTTTATTTTTTTTACTGATTTTTATACTTTAACTCATATTTAAGCCACTGACCGTACATACACTGTTAGTAAAGGTGATGACCTTCACCAGCATAAGATAAGCAGGGCCCAGGGACTTAAGCTGGGTACACACTACACGGTTTTCATCCAATAATCGGCTCAATCAGCCGACATACGACCGCTCGTTCAAAAGTCGAGTCAGTGTGTGTAGTGACACCATGGTCGAAAGTCTGCCCAAATGGACGATTGTCGCCTCATTCGGTTGGTCGTACCGTTTAATATTTTCGTTCCAATCTCGTTTCCGTTGTGTAGTGTGTATAAACTTCCGACCGATCCACAACAGTGAGTACGAAATTACAGTCATTGCTCACGACATGGCTGTAAAAAGTCGCTAAAGGGACGTCCGCTCTTCCCTTTATCGTCCTAAACAAGGCTAGTTTGTATGCAGTCCATGGACCGAGCGATCGGAACATCGATCGCATGTAAAATCGCTTGGCATAAAAAGTTGGTTGAAATTTCTGTAGTGTGTACCAAGCTTTAGAATAAGAGTACCAACTTTTTTGCTACTTACAAATATAAAAAAAACATTATGCAGTCAAAGTTTACCTATGATACATATAAAGATAACCTCTCACAAATCATTTGCCTTGTCAAAGCTACTAGCGAAACGCGCGTCGGCGGATGCCGCGCTCGCTACTCATGTCAAACTCCTGAGCCTCTCATTTAGTACATGCCTCTTTAGCACTAGATAGAATTGATCTATTATTGATAAGCAGTAGCGGTTCCCGCATCTCTGAGGGTATCAGGTGTTGTAACTGACAGCCATTTCTGACCTATTTAATGCTAATAATTTTATATAGATAGTGCAATCCTGAGAGTCAATTATTATATAGCATTAGGTAATCCTTACTAACGCCTCTGATGTCTCCAATATTTGGCATCATCTAAGGGAGTGGAGTTAAGATAGGATCAGCAATTATTCCTATAGGTTAAATTTTATCAAGTTCCATATTATAGGATACTTAACCTCATAAACCCACAAGCAGATTATCATGAGTCTGTGGAAATTACTATCACCTAGAACAGATACTTGAGGGTTAATTGGAATCCATACCATTTAATGTTGGATTTTACTTATGGGAACTTATTACATAGGTGCAGAAACAGAGGCTATACATAGTATAAGATCTAGGTCAGGGGTTTTGAACCATTAAATAAGGTGGATCTATTATAGAATTTATTTAAACAAATCTTAAGATATAAAAGTAGCCTCGCGGCTAGACAATTAATTTTTGTCTATCTTAACTGAATTTTTGTTCATATCAATGTGTGTCTCAATCATCATCTTTTAATATTTCGCTACTAGGTAATTGTTTTTAACCAGATACGAATAAAGATTGCTTTTATCACATCTAACATATCAATATAATAACAATATATATGTTTACACCCATTAATGAGTGCCCCAATTGGTCATCTCTTTTCCTCGTCTCTCACAAATCATGTCAGATATAGGTAATACATGCTTCCTTTCTAAACTGCTGCCACAGCAAATGATTGTAAGATGTTGGGGGCATAGTTATTTTCAGGGATCATTTGCACATTAAAACTGGACCATGCTACTTTGAAATGTAAATCCTCTTGTGTTTGAAGACATTTTATACTACCCTAATGCCCATCTTTGCTTGTGTTAATTGAAGCCGTCTGTGTCTTTGAGGGTCTGTACTCCTAAGATTTAACAGTGTCACAGTAGTGCAAACCCACAGCTGGATATGTGTAATTCAGTGTAAAAAGTGTTGTTAATATAGTCACTTATCTGGGCTTGTGATGCTTTTATAAGGTGGCAGTTCATGTCTTGATAGTTGATGTACTACAGGTCTATTGACTGTTAAGTGGCGAGAAGCAAAATTTACCCTTAGGAAAAAACAATAGAAAAAACCATATGAAAAATTAAGAAAAAATGTTTAAAAATATTTCAATTAGAAAAAAATGCTTTTTTTAAATAAATCATTTGTTTCTGTCATTAGTCCCTGCTTCTGCCATGTTTAGGCGGCGATAGTGAAAGGAGGACTGTATTACATTATACAGGCGGTGGGGCTGACCATTGCCGCTTTAAAAGCGGCATTTGCACTCAGTCTATTAAAAATGACGCAAGATCATTACAGCTGCCGGACAGAATGACTGCCTGCTATATGGTAAGTCTACATTCTCATACTATCACTGTTATTGCTTTTGGGGTTAATTTGTAGTGATTATCTTTGTACAATATATGACTAGCACTGGGAGTTATCTCTGCAATATATGATTGGCAATAGGAGTTATCTCTGCAATATATACCTGATAATGAGGATTGTCTTTGTGAAATATAAGATTGTGAATGGACTCATCATTTTCAGCTCCAGTCCCTAATCTGACACTGGCTTCTATTAGATATATAATTATATAGAGTTAGAGTATCTACCCAAAATCACAGTGGCGGGCACTCTTTGTATGTAAGTGAACAAAACAGGTCTTCTATATTTTCATAACGTGTGCTTAGCACACACTTCAAGCATAGTTCCGATGTAAAATTGTGTTTTCTTGTCTTTTATCTGCATTTACCAAAAGTTTCTTTGAAGACGAGGGTTTTTTCCCATGCACTGTTTCAGGGACAGAGATCAGCGGGATTAACAAATACCACAGTTTGCTGTCAGGTTTAATTGTACATGGAGCACTGACCTTTAGCAAGACAAACAGCAAACACATGGGCTAGACTTGCACCTCTCTTTGTATTGAACATATGTCAACCACAATTTGCTGCAGCAAGTGGCAATTTTTTTTAAAAAAATTGGGAGACAATAAACTTAACAAACAAACGTCAAACACAAATATGTTCCACGGACGGACAAACAAGTCTGCCCTAGATACCTCTAAAATAAAGATTTGTTTGCAAAATGTAAAGAATCCAACAATGTATTCTAGTCATGTGGGGATATATTTAGTAAGTTAAGGTAAGAAGAAGCTGTTGTCCAGGCTACATGGAAGGATTTCTGTGGTGTAGCTAGTGGCATACATTGACTTTTGCTGAATCATGAATTCCTATTAATGGTACACAACAAACACTAATGCAGGATTAGAACATTGTTGCTCAAGTTGGGAGCTGGATCTGTCTGGACATGGGGGATTTGGATATTCCATATGGATTGCAGGATATCTATAATAATGCACTTGGCTTTACACGCAAATTAAAAGAATGGAATGTTGTGGGTTGTGGTGTGCTAATGATCTGTTGGGCATTCTGGGACTTGCAGTTCCACAGCAGCTGGGTTGCCTACCCTTGCAGGCAAAAAAAATATTTTAAAGACACGAGAAGAAACGGTAGTGACAATAAAAAATAATGAGATTGTTTGCCAAATAGAATACTAAAGTACAGTATCTCTGAGTACAACAGGAAATCAAACGTCAGATTTTGGCAAATAAACCAATATCTTGCAGAATAAACAGCTTCACTTCTAGGTACATATGTGATCCTTGATGACTTAATACAATTCTGTATGTGAATTCTCCATTACATTGTAATTTACAGGATAAGCAGAACTGTATCAATGCTGCAAGGAATGATATCCCTTTTACACTATACAGGTCAAGCAGAGTCAGTCTGTTTCATTCCTCTTGTTTTTTCAACATATACAGCACATTGGTAACGGTCAAACAATGACCTCTCATCCACTGACCTCTCCCATTCTGCCATGTCTCGTTTCACCAAATTCAAGTCTGCTGTCTCCTTCAGAACACCCAAACACTATAAATTTCCTTACCTGACTGTTTTATTGTCTAGTTTACAGAGAATGCTAATGATCCCACTTAAACTGATATCGTTGTATTTGCAACAAAGCTTGGAACATGACTCACAAAAACATGCGCCAAAGTTAATGAAGTTTTGTTATTGTGAATGTCTCCAAACTTTATTTTCTATTAAAGGGGGTCCTAAGAACGACAGAGTAGTAAAATCTCCCAGAAGAATGAGAGGGTATAAAACGCAGAAATAAATACCTATTAATTTTAGCATCTGGAAAACTTGCAATTTGAATGTAAACTCACTTGCTGGTATTGTTAATAAAATTGCGGAATTGCTCGACTGAAACAGATCGCTGCACTACAAAGTGATTGAACATTGCTTGTGTGGCAGAGCGCATAGGAAATAATACATTATAAAATGAACAGTGGTTAGCATTGCTGCCTCATGAGTTCGATTCTGACCAGGGCCTTGTCTGTGTGGAGTTTGTATGTTCTCCCCGTGTGTCCTCCAGGTGCTCCGGTCTCATACTCCAAAGACCAGGGCCGTAACTAGGGCTGTGCGACAGGGGCAACCACCCCGGGTGCAATGCTGAAGGGGGCGCAATTTAGGAATATTTTAGGTTAATTTAGTTAAAATTGATTTTTATTTGTTTCAGTGTTGCTCCACTGCTGCAGGGACCATTGTCAATGATTAAATAATCTCTGTAAAGTGCTTCATAATATGTAGGCATTATATAAATAATGGTTAATAACAACTTCTGTTATTCTAGTTTTGTTTGCATTAATCTTATGAGAAAATTGACCTTTTAGCCAACTCTAAGTGGTATATTTACTGCGCAGTGGATCTGACGAGCCACCGATTCTTGGCGCTTTACAATTATTTTTTAAAATGCCAATTTTATTAAAGACAAAGGCCTTCGGGGGAGAGTCATGAGATTTTGTTGTCTTTTAAAGGAAAATATCTCTGTGCACTGGTCCTGTATAGATTTTTATTTGTTTCAAGGAGCTTGTTCAATACCGTCCATACAAGAGTGGCAGAATTGTAGCAGTAATGTATTGTTTATTGTAGCTGTGTATTATAAGAAGGCATTGTATTATGTTGACGTTTGGTGCTGTGTCCTGATACGTTTCGGCTTTGTTCCCATGCAGCCATATAGTAAGCAGCCTGCGTTAGCACTGGGATCCCTGCTGATGTGTGACAGTTCAGCTCGGCTCCCTGTCTGTGCTTTTAGCTCAGAAGCTTCTTTGATAAACTGGTGCAGACAAATAAGAAGACTACAAAGGGTGCTTGTGGTACATGCATCATGTGTGTTTGCTTTCTACGTCAGCTTCACCTTCTTTGAAGACAACTCTGAAAGTCAGGTCACTCATCAGAGATATGCTAACGCAACGGATCATTTGCAGCAGCAGATTAACACATTGTTAGTGAGAGATGTCAGTGACTGATTAAATGGGGTGTCTGGCTGTATTATAGAAATGATAGACATTAAAGGACGTGGCAGTTTACAAAGAGATTATGATATGAAGGGAAAGTCCAACCAGAATTTTTCTTTTTATTTCCTTATAGGTTCTAAAATTTTTGTTAGTTTGTCAATATATTATTCTTTGTCAATGTTTGTATACCATGTGTTACTTATTTACATAATCAAATATGTTTACCAACAGGTTTGAAATTTAGAAAGGGACAAGATATATTTTATTAAATGGTAAAGATGGAAGACAATGTATAAGCCCAATGCTTAGAAAAACTTCTGTTTAAAGCGAAATGTGTCAGTGTGAGGACGCGATGGAGAAGATTAGATTGCAGCCTTGTAGTAATCTTTCAGTTCTGAGATGCACCTGGACAGCGGAACAGGCTGACAACACAATCACATGATGGTCACCATAACAAACTTAACGTCGTGACGGCTGGACCGGAGTTCGTAGTTCTCTTTTTGCGTGGACATTTTCTTCCTAAAGAACGCCAGGGCTATTGCAGAAAAGAGACATGGGACTCTATATGGAATCCTAACTTTAATATGAGACTCTATATGGAATCCTAACTTTAAGATGGGACTCTATGGAATACTAACCTTAATATGGGACTCTATATGGAACACTAACTTTAATATGGGATTCTATATGGAACACTAACTTTAATATGGGACTCTATATGGAACACTAACTTTAATATGGGACTCTATATGGAACGCTAACTTTAATATGGGACTCTATATGGAATGCTAACTTTAATATGGGACTCTATATGGAATGCTAACTTTAATATGGGACTCTATGGAATACTAACTTTAATATGGGACTCTATGGAATACTAACTTTAATATGGCACTCTATATGGAACACTAACTTTAATATGGGACTCTATATGGAACACTAACTTTAATATGGGACTCTATATGGAGCACTAACTTTAATATGGGACTCTATATGGAACACTAACTTTAATATGGGACTCTATATGGAACACTAACTTTAATATGAGACTCTATATGGAATCCTAACTTTAATATGGGACTCTATGTGTGAAGATACCGGGTTTATCTGGCCCAGTGCTACCCAGTACCTTCTAGGATTCGTATGGTCACTCAGGCAAAATGCAGTTATAAAAATACAACAGTATATTTATTGTTATACAAACAACACTAGAATATTATATACACACAGTAAATAAATGCCAGTCAGATTTACCACATCATCTGTCCCTTACCCCAATAACTTAAGGAGATATAGTCACCTGCTGTCCAGACTTCATGACCCATGGATCCCTCTCAGCTGCATATATAGACTTGAGTTAGAAAACGACAATTCAAAACTCCATCTTGCACCTTCCTGAATGAAATCCAAGCATGAGCACCCCTCCCCCCTGGAGTTGTTCCTTATATATCACAGGTCTAATTACCACAGTCTTTCCCCTCCCTGGGCAAACCCCTGCGTCTATTCTCCTTAACCATTGGTCAGTGCTGGACTAAAGGGGGGGGGGGGGGGTTGGACAGGGGAGTGAAGATGAGAGCTGTCCTTTCAGAGAACCTCCCCTGTTAGATGGCCTGTCTTGACTAGCCTGGTGAGAACAATGGACACTAATTAGTTTTCCTACTCAGGCACATGGCAACCTGATCCCTACCCATAATCCCCCTGGCTTTACTTTAAATACAATGAATAGCAACCTTACTTCAAGTTATCAATATACAATAAACAATATACATATGTACACTGAACTACAATGTCCCCTTAGCCACATGTTATTGGACAATGCAGTTATAGTCTGGTGAGCTGGGGAAACAAAAGAAGGCTATAAAAAGTATTTGCTATAATTCACATATCACACTCGTTTTGTCACATTCCTCCCCTACTTTTTTTAGCCCTTGTTTCCCAGTAGCTCCCTAGCCCCAAGTAATCATTTCTTACAAGTCCAAAGTTTCTGGCCTGCTGTGGTTTCTCCTGGGTCTGATGGTAAGGTAGATAGCAGTACACAGTTCCTCTTTCTCCCACCAGGGTCCCATGGCTGCAGGGATATCTTCCCACCCAGCTGGAGTGGGGGTTTATGCTGTCCTGTGTCATAAGATGAGTCAACAATAAAACTGGGCCACTCCGGTGCACACATCCATGGTAGGAGAGTTGTAGTCCACCATCCCTTGGGTGCCTTGTCCACCCTTAATTGCCCAACTGAAAATAGTCCCTTGGCCTGTCCTTTGTTTCTGGAGGCCATGCTCCCCTCCCCCACATATCCGAGGGAAAACTGCCAAGTGGCAGGAAAACTTTCTGGCACCTTGTCCGTTTGTTTCTGGCAAAGATCCAATCCCCCCTCCCCCAAACACTCAAGAGACAACTGCCCAGTGGCAGGCAAGCGTGGGGGCTCCATTAATTCTTTGCTTATGGGGAATCCTCTGTCCCCCTCCCAAACCACATGTGGGTGCCCCTGTAAGTATGTTGGTGTGCATCTCCCCTCCCCTGCTACCACATCCAACTGTTGCACTACTTCCCTCGCCTCTGGCGCATCGGGGTAGTGTGAATCCTCATTGGACACAGACTTGTCCTCCTGGCAGCAAAACAAAGTGGATGGTCCAGTGCAGGCCTCTGGTATTGGGTCCTGGATTCCCAGATTTGGAGCTGGAGTGCGATGCATCAAAGCTGGTGGGGCTGGTGAATCTTGCTGTACTGGTGCCCTCTCAGACACCCACTCAGTCAACATCTCCTCATCTGCCAGTTCTGCATAGGGGAAGGCATAAGTGTAATTTTCCCAGGGCCCCATGGTAGTGGCCTCTGACATGACAATTCCTTTATCCTCTCCCATTAATTCTGTCCTACAGTCTGTAAACATGATTTCTGCTGAGATCATATGTTGTGCAAGTTTATGATTCTCTTCTGTCACAATTGGGTACAGCTGTACATCACTTGCCCCGGAGAGCACACCTGCGGTATCCTGCGTTACTTCATTAAACAAATTCTTTTCAGGCACAACAGGGATGGATAACTGATCTTTTCTGTAATTCTGTTCTAACTCAGACACAGTCTCAGGTTCCAATAACACTGGCAAATTATCAGAAGATGCTACTACATGGTACTTACTTGGTAGCTCTTTTCCATCCAAGTCACCAAATGGGAGAATTTCTCCTAATCCTTTCTGAGTAGTCAGAGGTACAACATCCTCACCAAGCAGTTCTTCTCCAGTCTCCCCCAAGATAGTAGCTTGGGCAACTGTATTTAATCCACTGGGATGGACCTCCCCCTGATTAACAGACTGAGCAGCCATCTTTTTAGAGTGTGATAAAAGATATTCCAATTGGCATTTTTCAGTATTCACTCGATAACACTGATCCTGCCACATTTCAGTGTCCGTAAATCCTTGCCGCCATACCTCATCCTCTGCTTCTTCAAAACTCTGTTGCAGACATTGCATTTGTTCCCAGAGAGGTATGTGGGGACCTAAAGTGAGCATCCATTTTCTATAAACACTAAAGGCATTGATGGGATTCTCCTGATCTTTTAACAAACGTTTCAGGATATCCATGTGTGTGCTGTACAGGTAAGGTACACCCCGGATCTGGCATTCCACTATCAGCTCCTCCATACTCATTGTCTCTAGTGGATCTGTAGAATCTGCTAATGGGACAGATTCTATTAATACATTTGCAGGGGATTCATCAGGCATGTCCCTGTGCTGTAATAGTCCATTTACGTCTTGTTTGTACTGCTGATTATTGTTGTATCTGGATTCTCCCTTGGCCAGATTCTGCATAGTACAAATAACTTCATGTGTAAAATCATCCCATGCTGGTTCATCCCGAAAATTACAGGCACTTGCCTCCTCTTTCAACATTAGGAACACATCCAACAGGTTCTCCAATTTCTCCTGTAGACTGGCTCCTTCCCACATAATAATCTTTGGGCACTCCTCATCCCAATAATCCAAAATGTGCTGCATTGTGGTGGGGTGGTGCAACACATCCATATCCCCATCCTGCAGACACTGCCACAGTCCTTCATCCCAGTACGCCTTTCTCCTGGGTGTACTGGACTGCTTCATCCCTTCCTTTGGGAACTTTTGCAACACTGGGCTGTGACCTGCTCTCTTGTTCCTAGAGCTCACACCCATTTTACTTCCAGGGATCACCTCACTGTGATTTCCTCTCTTTGAGACACGGTTCCATCTTCCGCTCTCCTCTGGCGGGGTGCGCTTCCCCTTATCAAATCGGCACTTAGACGGCATCTTCCCTCGCCTAAAGCCCACAACGCTTTTCGTGACACTTTCTACCTTAAAGCCTTTAGGAGTAAGTTCAGGATAATGTGGTAACTGGTTTCTAGTGCTAACTGCTTTGCAGAGCCCTGGAATGTATCACGATACAGTTCCCCTGCAGCTCTACCCAGATAGGACCTGGGACTGAGTGACCCCACTGCTTGCCACCAAAAATGTGAAGATACCGGGTTTATCTGGCCCAGTGCTACCCAGTACCTTCTAGGATTCGTATGGTCACTCAGGCAAAATGCAGTTATAAAAATACAACAGTATATTTATTGTTATACAAACAACACTAGAATATTATATACACACAGTAAATAAATGCCAGTCAGATTTACCACATCATCTGTCCCTTACCCCAATAACTTAAGGAGATATAGTCACCTGCTGTCCAGACTTCATGACCCATGGATCCCTCTCAGCTGCATATATAGACTTGAGTTAGAAAACGACAATTCAAAACTCCATCTTGCACCTTCCTGAATGAAATCCAAGCATGAGCACCCCTCCCCCCTGGAGTTGTTCCTTATATATCACAGGTCTAATTTCCACAGTCTTTCCCCTCCCTGGGCAAACCCCTGCGTCTATTCTCCTTAACCATTGGTCAGTGCTGGACTAAAGGGGGGGGGGGGGGGTTGGACAGGGGAGTGAAGATGAGCTGTCCTTTCAGAGAACCTCCCCTGTTAGATGGCCTGTCTTGACTAGCCTGGTGAGAACAATGGACACTAATTAGTTTTCCTACTCAGGCACATGGCAACCTGATCCCTACCCATAATCCCCCTGGCTTTACTTTAAATACAATGAATAGCAACCTTACTTCAAGTTATCAATATACAATAAACAATATACATATGTACACTGAACTACAATGTCCCCTTAGCCACATGTTATTGGACAATGCAGTTATAGTCTGGTGAGCTGGGGAAACAAAAGAAGGCTATAAAAAGTATTTGCTATAATTCACATATCACACTCGTTTTGTCACACTATGGAATACTAACTTTAATATGTGACACTATATGGAACACTAACTTTAATATGGGACTCTATATGGAACACTAACTTTAATATGGGACTCTATATGGAACGCTAACTTTAATATGGGACTCTATATGGAACGCTAACTTTAATATGGGACTCTATATGGAATGCTAACTTTAATATGGGACTCTATATGGAACACTAACTTTAATATGGGACTCTATATGGAGCACTAACTTTAATATGGGACTCTATATGGAACACTAACTTTAATATGGGACTCTATATGGAACACTAACTTTAATATGAGACTCTATATGGAATACTAACTTTAATATGGGACTCTATATGGAACACTAACTTTAATATGGGACTCTATATGGAACACTAACTTTAATATGGGACTCTATATGGAACGCTAACTTTAATATGGGACTCTATATGGAACGCTAACTTTAATATGGGACTCTATGGAATACTAACTTTAATATGGGACTCTATATGGAATGCTAACTTTAATATGGGACTCTATGAAATACTAACTTTAATATGGGACTCTATGGAATACTAACTTTAATATGGCACTCTATATGGAACACTAACTTTAATATTGGGACGCTATATGAAATACTAACTTTAATACGAGACTCTATGGAATATTAACTTTAATATGGGACTCTATATGGAACACTAACTTTAATATGAGACTCTATATGGAATGCTAACTTTAATATGGGACTCTATGGAATACTAACTTTAATATGGGACTCTATGGAATACTAACTTTAATATGGCGCTCTATATGGAACACTAACTTTAATATGGGACTCTATATGGAGCACTAACTTTAATATGGGACTCTATATGGAACACTAACTTTAATATGGGACTCTATATGGAACACTAACTTTAATATGGGACTCTATATGGAGCACTAACTTTAATATGGGACTCTATATGGAACACTAACTTTAATATGGGACTCTATATGGAACACTAACTTTAATATGAGACTCTATATGGAATACTAACTTTAATATGGGACTCTATATGGAACACTAACTTTAATATGGGACTCTATATGGAACACTAACTTTAATATGGGACTCTATATGGAACGCTAACTTTAATATGGGACTCTATATGGAACGCTAACTTTAATATGGGACTCTATATGGAATGCTAACTTTAATATGGGACTCTATGGAATACTAACTTTAATATGGGACTCTATATGGAATGCTAACTTTAATATGGGACTCTATGGAATACTAACTTTAATATGGGACTCTATGGAATACTAACTTTAATATGGCACTCTATATGGAACACTAACTTTAATATTGGGACGCTATATAAAAAATACTAACTTTAATACGAGACTCTATGGAATATTAACTTTAATATGGGACTCTATATGGAATATTAACTTTAATATGGAACTCTATATGGAATACTAACTTTAATATGGGACTCTATATGGAATACTAACCATCTGAAACCGTGGTTTCCTAATCCAAGAGCTCCTAACATTTTTGAGCCATATGAAAAGTGGTAAATCTTTTTACAAAGGACATTCCTCTTGTGATTAGTGCTTTGCTATTACTATTTGTGCATTGCAATCCTGATATAATTATACGTATGTATCACAGGTGAATATTAGAGTGGGTTATCACACAATTCTGGTGGTGCGAAAGGATATTCACAGATTACACAGGTCTGCAAAAAAAAAAATTTTGGACAGCTGTTTTGGTTTAGTTAACTGATTCTTACAATTTTTGGTGCGCTGAATCCAAAAATGACAGCCGTTTTGTCCTGGGACGTCAGGTTTTCGAACAAATGGGTGGTCATCGTTTAAAAAAAATCTCTTAACGCAAATATTTTATTTACATGAAATATATTAACTCATTTGCAGAGATGACGACAAAATTAACACCACACTCAAGTAGATTGCTTGTGAAATTGTCTTTTTTTAAAATCTAAACTTCTTTTTGAGCTTTTCTTCTTGTAGGTGGCTTCCAGAAGATCCCTGTACAACATCCAGCAGTACTCAGCCATCATCGTAACACTCCATTTCCCTTGATACCTTCTTTCCATTTCTTTTATATCTTGATGGAAACGTTCTCCCTGCTCTTCACTCACTGCTCCCAAATTTTCAGGAAAATAGTCAAGGTGTGAGTTGAGAAAATGGACTTTTAAGCTCATGGAGCAACCAAGCTTGTGGAACGCTTTCAACATTGTTTCCACCATTTCCTTGTAATTTGGGTCCTTTTGGTTTCCCAAAAAGTTTTTTATGACCACAGTAAAGGCAACCCACGCTTCTTTTGAGTTGGAGTCATTGAACTGATGAAGGCTTTGTCGGATATGAGTTTTCTAATATCCGGGCCAACAAAAACCCCCTCTTTCAGTTTTGCCTCCGTTAAACCTGGAAACTTGGATCCCAAGTACTTTGGGAAGTGCCTTAAAAAAATTGCTTCATCAATCCTAATTTTATATGGAGTGGTGGTAATAAAACCTTCTCAGGGGGTACCAATGTATCTCTGAGAACATTCTTTTCACCAACAACTAGACTTCTTGGTGGCCAATTGTTTTGCTTCCAGTGATTTTGTCAGTCTCTACTGTTCCATAAACATGGAAAACAAGGGTATTTTGTCTACCCAGCCTGTTGTCCCAACAGCATACACAATACTTTTAAATCCCCACATACCAACCAGTTTTGGTTTTGATAACCCACTTTCTTGAGTACCAACTCCAAGTTCTCATAAGTCTCCTTCAAGTACACCGAATGAGCAACAGGAATGGACGCATAACGGCCACCATTGTGAAGTAAAACTGCTTTTGAGCTTCTTTTGGAAGAGTCAATGAAAAGCCTCCATAAATGCATGAAAGAATAAGTCCGGGCAGGCCCTACCAAGCACACTCAACAATGCAGTGATCACCATCAGGACCAATAAACATGTATTTTCATGTTTTTTGGGAGCACTGGCAGTGAAAATAAATTTGTTTTTCCATGTTCAGTTTTTTTTCCCCAAGTATGATGAATTTGAAATTGAGATGTCCAGCTGCCTGTTTGACCAAAGCACATTTCGATTGTGAAAAAACCTGACGTCCCAGGAAAAAACGGTGGTCATTTTTGAATTCAGCGCACCAAAAAACATAAGAATCAGATAAAATTATGAAAACAGCTTTTTGGTTGCAGACCTGTGTTATTTATGAAAATGTGCTAAAAAGAAGATTCTATGGTATTAATCCATCAAGGTTGGAGCACTGGTGCGTTGTTCATGAAAAGCAATATTGCACTATTGTTGTTTCCTTTTTTATGCTGGCTCTTTATATGATCCGTGTCTGTTATATGGAACAGAGACGTAAGAGATACAGTGGATCATCGTTATAATATAGCAGAATTTAATATTTTTATAAGACGTGTATGTATATAGATACAATATATATATATATATATATATATATATATATATAGATAGATATAGATATATATATATATATATATATATAGACGTGTATGTGTATATGTATATATACAGCACAGTGGCCTAGTGGTTAGCACTTCTGCCTCTCAGCACTGGGGTCATGAGTTTGATTCCCAACCATGGCCTTATCTGTGTGGAGTTTGTATGTTCTCCGTGGGTTTCCTCCGGGTGCTCCGGTTTCCTCTCACACTCCTAAAACATACTGGTAGGGCAATTGGCTGCTATTAAAAATTACCCTTAGTCTCTCTCAGTCTGTGTGTGTATGTTAGGGAATTTAGATTTTAAGCTCTATTGGGACAGGGTCTGATGTGAGTGAGTTCTCTGTACAGCTCTGCGTAATTAGTGATGCTATATAAATAAATAATGATATATATATATTATTATTGTTACCATTTATTTATATAACGCCACTAATTCCTTAGCGCTCTACAGAGAACTCACATCAGTTCCTGCCCCCATTGGGGCACACACTGTGGTTTAAAGTAAATTTACTTAAGAAAATGATTCCAATATGATTGTCGGCAGTACTCTTAGGTGACATTTTTACAGAGAAGAGGAAGATCCAATCCAGCTACATTACAACCGTTGATGTAATGTCAAGCTTGTGAACACTTGCTGAGAATCTCTGGTTCGTTTCTGTACACTGTATGCACTAACAGTAAAACCAGAGCAAGGAGGTCAACACAAAAATAATTTATTTACAAATATGCATAAAATGGAAATTCATTAGTGTTAATTAATGTTAATTACCTCTGAACGATGTGTTATTTCTCCTGCTAACACATTTCAATGTTTATTTGTAGCCCTGCAGGAGAAGACAGGGACTGTCACAGTGCGATGGAGAACAGAAGTGTATAATCTCCTACGCACCTTAGCCTTTATAAACCATGGGTCTTGATAAATAGATCTTCTAGATGGGGTCAACAAGCACCATAATTTCATGGGCAGGCCGCATGCATCAAGTACCCACAATGCACCTCCAGCCTCCTCCTGGTTCCTTAAAAAAAAAAAAATTGCGAGGGAAAGTTCCATAGAACATCTATGTCTTTTCCCACACGGAAATCCCGGAGCAAACTTTACCTGTGACATTGAGTCGTGTTATCAGAATTAACCAGAGGTACATCAGAACGTAAACAGATCCATTCTAAAGCTCTCTTTAGAACTCTGTCAGCTCCGGTATAAAACACTGAACTTGAGCAGTAGATGAACAAGAGGACTAATGAGCTGAAGAGCTAACCCCCCTCCCCCCTCTCATTATTTAGACCTACTTTTATAGCAAGAGAGAACAGAGAAGACCCAATATACTGAACAGGGCATAACTAGCAGCACAATAAGGTGAGCCTTCAATACATGGAAGCTTAAATACTTCATAAGCTAATTAGATGATGGATAAAGGGTTTGTGTGCTGATTGGGCCATTTTTATCAGTTGATGAAGGTATTTGGTACATTTAGGGGAGTTTCACCTACTATTAATTACAAAGAAGTTGAGGAAAAGTGAGAAGGGCAGAGCAGATGCATCCTAATCCTGATATCTATGTACTGGAGACACTTAATTCAGATGACCCTCTGTAGAGACACTCAAAATCTGCAGCCACAGAATCTACATCATGCTACCCTCTGGTCCCTGGTGCATCCCTAGTTGCTGTTATAACTTCCTGAATTAACTGACTTCTATACATATATTGTACAATTTCATATCTACTCCTCTTTACTGCTTGTCAGATGTATACCCAGACAGTCCCATGCTACTGGCTTTTTTCTGCTCAAGTTATGTGGATTGTCATATCCTTTCTAAGTTATTGACACACCTGTATATTTTCATAGAGCGTTTCATTATGGTCACAGCACAGTTCGGTTACCATTCTGGTTCTCCTGCTCACCTGTGTATCTCCAGTTTTGAGGCGTGCAGAGAAAGGACAACCTGTAGCCAATCACATTAGTGCTGTCAGCAGTACAGAATATTTCAGGCGATGAGCGTGCTGATATTGTGGGCTGCATTGACCAAGTATGTTAGTGAGGACAGGAATGCATGTGACATGGGCAGCGTGGTGATGTGGGAGGGAATAGAGGTAAGCTGAAAGTCACAGACTGAGAGTTAGATAGTGGGAGGAGCAGGGTCCCCTATAACACAGAGTAGTGATGTGAAGCGCTTGTTCCCAATAACACAGAGTAGTGATGTGAAGCGCTTGTCAAACAGGTGTTGCTGGATTGTGGTGTTAAACAAACGACATCATCATCATCATCACCATTTATTTATATAGCGCCACTCATTCCGCAGTGCTGTACAGAGAACTCACTCACATCAGTCCCTGCCCCATTGGAGCTTACAGTCTAAATTCTCTAACATACACACAGACACATACACACACAGACTAGGGTCAATTTTGATAGCAGCCAATTAACCTACCAGTATGTTTTTGGAGTGTGGGAGGAAATTGGAGCACCCGGTTCTCCCCACGCAAACACAGGGAGAACATACAGACGCCACACAGATAAGGTCATGGTCAGGAATTAAACTCATGGCCCCAGTGCTGTGAGGCAGAAGTGCTAACCACTTAGCCACCGTGCTGCCCCTAAATTCAAATTATTTTTCAAAAGCAGAGTTCTCTCATCACATGACAAATTTAGACAAAAAAGAAGTTCCCTACCCTAAAGAGCTTACAATCTATATAGTATGTAGGACACACTAAAATAAATTATAAGAGCAATTGTGGAAACAAGGGCATGCAGGGGGTCATTCAGTGATCATTCCATTTCCTCTTAATGTACTGTTTTGTTTTTTTAGAGAATGTTATGTCCTGTTAATTTACATTTCCCTCTCCCATCTGTCTCATCTCCAACCACTAAAGGAGGCTGCTGTCAGACTCATCCAAACAACATTTAATATTTTACTTCTCTGCTCTAGTTCAAACTTTGACAAACTATGATGTAGGGCAAAGGAGTCAATTAAAAATCCCTGTAAAGACTAACAAATATCTCCCAAATATCACAGCTCCTTAGATCTGAACTCTGCTCTTACTTTATCGCTAGAATACTTTTATCACAATCTCTGCTCTGTGTATCTCCTTTTCTCTTATAAACTCTTCACCCCTCTTCAAATGCCACACTTGCCCATTAGCGATTATAAATTATAAATACTCATTATAAATTCATCCTTACAGAACTGACCTTTCAATTGCCAAACAAAACATTCATCAAATCTCTAATAACCACCCAGTCTTCAAACCCACGTCGCCTCTTTGCCACGTTCAACTCATTTCTCTGCCCACCTGCACCTCCTCCCCCTTCCTCCCTCACAGCCCATGATTTTACCACCTATTTCAAAGGCAAAATCAACACCATTCAACAGGATATTTCCTTATGCCATATCCCTCTCACTCCATCCACTCTACTCACCTTTACCTACGTTCTCCAATCCACCCTTAATTCATTCTCATCAGTAACTGAAGATGAAGTCTCTGCACTCATCTCACCCTACAACCTGTCCCCTCGATCCTGTTCCCTCCCAATTTCTCCGCTTCCTCTCCACCACTGAATTCTAAAGAAACCATCTCTCAATCCAGCCTTTCTCTCCAACTACCACCCTATTTCTCTCCTCCTCTTTGCCGCCAAACTGCTTGAGTGATTAGTGTACATATGCCTGTCTCACTTTTTCCCATCCTTCACTCCATTGGCCTTTGTGACACAGTTCTTTCCTGGTTCACTTCCTACCTATCGAACTGCTCCTTTAGTGTTCTACCTCTGGTACATCCTCCCCTCCACTCCCACTATCTGTTGGGGTCCCACAAGGCTCTGTTCTTGGCCCTTTACTTTTTTCATTCTATACCTTTGCTCATGCAACCTCCAGTACCACCTCTTTACTGTTGGCACCCAAATCTATATATCTTCCCCTGACCTCTCTCCTTATCACTGGCAGATATAGAATTTTTTTCTACCCCGGGCGATATAGGGGGGGCGATTTAGGCCCCGCCCCCTTTCTAACTTCTAAGGCTCCACAGTATGTGCAGGTCCGTTCGGCAGTGATAATGTGCTGTCCCGCTGCTCTGATTGTGTTTAAAACACAATCAGAGCAGCCGGGCAGCACATTATCCCTGCCGAACGGACCTGCACAGTGTGCAGCCGCCGGCAGCAAGCCCCTGCTAGGATCACCCCCCCCCCCCCTGGATCCGCCACTGCTCCTTCTGTACTATCTCATGTAACCAACGGTCTTTCTGCTATCTCCACATGGATGTTCCAATGCTACCTAATGCTCAACATGTACAAAATAGAGCTTATTATCTACCCTTCTGCCAGAGTCACCACATTCCCCTTAAATCTCTCTCACTGTCAATTACACCACAATTTCCTCAGTCTCCCAAGCCCGCTGCCTTGGTGTCACATTTGACTCCACCCTCTGCTTTATTCCTCACATCCAGACTCTCCCCAGTCCTGTCAACTCCAGTTTAAAAACATTGGCAGATTACACCCTTTTCTTATTCATTCTCTCATCATCTCCTGTTTTGACTATTGCAACCTCCTGCTATCTGGCATGCCTGACACCCATATATCCACACTTCAAACCATCCTAAATGCTGCTGCAAGACTGATCTTCCTCTCTCACCGCTCCACATCTGCTGGGCCATTTTGCAATCCCTCCACTGGCTCCCTGTGTCCTCCAGAATCAAATTTAAAATACTCACCCTCACCTACAAAGCCCTCAACACCACCACCCCTTAATACATCTGAAATCTCATATCAAAACACTCTCCCTCTTGCCCTCTTAGGTCTACCTCTGACCTGCGCCTTGTCTTATCTCTGGTAACCACCTCTCACTCACGCCTACAAGAATTCTCCCGTGCTGCTCCTCACTTATGGAATTCCCTACCACGCTCAATCAGACTTTCCCACAGCCTTCAGATCTTTAGATGCCCTTTGAAAACCCATCTATCTCTTTTTTAGAGGTCACGTTATCCTCCATAACACTAGTCACACTAATGCACCCTCACAACTGTCCCAATCTCCACTCTGAGCCACACTCGCTCCTCTTGTTTCTCCTGTGTCCTCTTCCACTTAGAATGCAAACTCTCTAATGAGCAGGGTCCTCCATACCCTTTGTTTTCATGTCTAACTTGTATGTCCCTGTTTTATGTATGCACTGTTTTCCCTATGGTACGGCGCTGCGGAATGCGATAATAATAATAATAATAATTAGCGAGGAATCCCCTTCCTTACTTCAGTAGACAATCTAACAGCTCCGAATTATTTGCCTTTCCCTAGATAATTGAACTTTACATGAGACATAATTAACCCGAACCTTAAAAAACATAAATAAAATTTGGGTTGAGTTTAATATGATAAAATAAAAACAATATTTTTACTTACCCTCCAGCCTTCATTCATACCCACTCTGAATGTTAGTCAGGAGGGGCACCTCAACACCCAATTGGCTTGTGTCAAACAGATTGAGTGAAAAAGGCTTTAGTGGAATATGGTGTGTGAGCTAAAAGACTTATTGTAGACCCCAGCGAAGTGTGGAAGTACCGTATTTTCCCATGTTTAAGACGCACCTTTTTCCCAAAAATTTGGGGTCTAAAAACTGGGTGCGTCTTATACAGCGGCAGCGGTATTTACCTATTTACCTCTGATCACCCAGGGATGCAGCATGACATTGCTGACAGAGACTCAGCCTCGCTCCAGTCTCTTCTCCTCTCTCGGAGCTGTCAATCACCTGACCGAGAGTTCCGATGAGCGCTGATGACTCTTCCAGTTCCTCTTCCTCCAGTTCATCAGAATCTGGCTCTGAGGTGAGTTTTATGAATGGGTTCTACTCAGATAAATCTCTGCGAGAGTAAGCTCTTGCCATCCATGGTTGGAGTAGTTTTACATAATAAGTGTTACTAGACTTGAGTCATTTTTGGGCAGTATGCCGTTTGCTTTTGACAGACCTCTGGTAAAGGTAATGCCACGGAAAGTAACATGAGTTTGGGCCCCAAAATTAAGGTGCATCTTATACATGGGTGCGTCTTATACATGGGAAAATATGGGTAAATAAGCGTTTGTTTCTTATTTTATCTCAATAATCTCCACCAATTAGATGCCTATTTGAAACTTTGGGTGAAGATCCAGCGCCTGATCTTCCCTAGCCGTTGACTATCTCATCAATGCTATTCATTCAAAATGAACTAACAAGCACTATGAGGTTCCAGTGGTTGGTCATGGTCAGAACTGCAATCACTGACATTTCAAAATGAGAAATCCCTGAAAATGCTAATTTTATTCATCTTTAATAATAACAGTTCTACTTGTCATAAGGGAAATTATTCATTGTAGCAAAATCAGTGTGGAACTTGTCTTAACTATTTGCAGCAGTTGTAACCACGTTCATTCAGCATGCGCTCACCATGCCATAAGTTTTCTGAGGCTGCCATAGAGATGTATAATTATAATAAGAGGTATAATTAAACTGCACTAGCAAAAACTCTAGAAAAATACAATAAATACTGAAACATATCGCTGGGTGAGCAGCTGTCGATATTGGTGACAGATTGCATGTCACTCTGCTCAGATTTCTACAACAAAACATTTGACAGGTCAAATAGATTAACTCATATTACTTCTCCACTCACACTCCATTCATTACGCTGACATGACTTTGCTTTTCAGTCTCTGTATTGTCGACACTAGTTAACCACCTAATCTGTTTGCTAAACATGTTTATGAGGACACAAGAACAATAGAACTTGGACGCTAGCCCACGCTATTGTATTTCTTGCATCTAGATCAGGGTTGTCCAGCGGCCCAGCACACCTGGAAATGTGGCCCAGAAGGAGTTTTGCTTGTGGCAAGGGGGCAGCGCTCTTAATGTAAAAAAGAATCCTGCAAAAAAAAAAAAAAAGAAGATACTTACCTTGCGGTCACGTCAGCTGGTACTCCGGCTCCCTCCCTTGTCTCCCCCTCCGTGCAGTGCTCGCAGTGAATGTCGGGCGTGATGTCATCACACCCAACATCCATTGCGGAGCGCAGCACAGAGAAGTCACCCGCGCGAGAAGAACAATCAGCAGCACAGAATTGGAGAAAAGAAGAGAAGAGGACAGGAGAACAAGCCGATTAAAAGGTAAGTTAAGGGGGATTTTTTTTATTATTTCAAGGGACGCTGACAAGTGAATAAAAGTCACCTGGTCCTGGAGCATCATGGACCTTGTCTCCTTGCTACATACTTCTACTTGTAATACTAATGGGGCATTATATATTATTCTCTTTGGCCCATTATAAGTTGTTATCCCTTAACTAACATAGTGGTGTAATTATCAAAACAGGTCACAATTTGGGGTCACAGTGGTGTATATGTCAGGTACCGCAGGCCTGGTCAGGGCACCCTGATATACAATGCCTGACTTAAATGATATTGCATCGAAACAATACAAAAAGTGATTATAGTATAATAACTAGAGAGGATTTTTAGAACAGGGTGATTGAAAGGTAAGTATAGGGGGATTTGAAAAAAAAGTGATATATATATATATATATATATAACTTTTTTTCTCATATATATATATATATATATATATATATATATATATATATATATATATATATATAAATATATATATAAATATATATGTTAACTATGTTTTCTATGGTTTTTTGGATGATCAGCTATCGTTAGTGTTAGTGTATCTTATGTGCGGCCCAAACCAACTCGTCGTCTGCCAATGTGGCCAGGGGAAGCTAAAAGGTTGGACACCCCTGATCTAGATAGTCCCTGTATTCTAACAGATGCTTTATCCACATAAGGGAATAATAGACGTGCTATGAGAAACTACATACCAGGTACCTTACTTTAGTACCAAAATCCATTACTTCATGACCCAAAATAAAGATTTCTCGTTTTGAATTTGTTTCCCCTACAAACGGGCATACAGGCACATTTATATAGTAGAATATATCGGACTAAAATTCTAATCATTCACTTCTGCAAAGTTGCAAACATGTGAGTTTAATGTTTGCTATTTGTTGAGTATTTTTTTATAAATATATTTTCCCTTACTATTTTTTCTTATAGGAGACAACTGGTTATTCTACTTTATTTGCCTGTTTCTACTTAGTTAAAAATTGGGCACAAGTAATTATTCTACACAGGGAACCTCTCAGAGATTATGATCATCCTTTAGCTGTGCTGTGCTCACATTCTGTCCTGCTAAATCCTCTGCACACTTGATTTTTTTTTATTATAAGTGGAAGCAACTTTATTTCTTGTTTTGAGTAGGTTGTATAGAATATTGATTGCATTTAAAAATAGGGACCCAGTGACACTTTTATGGTAAACAAATGCTAGATTTCATCAATTGCAACATTTTTACTTGCAGTTATCAACAATTGTCACTGGCTTCCCATAATATACATCACCTAGGGGTCATCCTCGACTCCTTTCCTTCAAACCTCACATTCTGTCCCTCTCAAAATCCTGCTACTTCCACCTCTGGAATATATCCAAGATCCGGCCCTTTCTCACCACGGAAGCCACCAAAACTCTTATTCTTAAGTCTATCCTCAATGCTGCTGCCCGACTTGTTTTTCTCTCCCACCGCTCAATCTCTGCCAGTCACTACATTGGCTTCCCGAGGCCCACAGAATTATATTTAAACTCCTCACCCTCACCTTTAAAGCTCTCAATCAATCCTCTGACCCCCTACTTCTGCAACCTCTATCTACACTCCTTGCTGCCCCCTCTGCTCTGCCGGTGACCGCTGCCTCACTACCTCACTGATCACCTCTTCCCACTCCAGCCACCAGGATTTTGCCAAGACTGCTCCCCATCTGTGGAGCGATCTTCCACAGTCCATCAGGTTAGCCTCTACTTGCAAAGGCTTCAAGCGTGCCCTTAAGCCTATCAGCCTTCCTCCTAACTCCCTTGTCTCGGCTTTAACCCCACTCCACAATCGGTACCACCGTATTTGTGCCTTCCCCTTTCCTTTAGGGTGTCAGCTCTCGCGAGCAGGGTCCTCTTTCCTTGTGTTTCCTTATATTATTCCATCACCCTCTGTACATCTAGGCTGCTTACCTAGTCATGTTTTCTTGAGCACAGGCCTATTTCACGCTGGTTACTACCATCACTCTCACTCACTGCCCCGTAAATAATTTTAGCTGCATTACCATGTTATCTATATATTGTTTATTCAGTATGTGTCATACTTGCATTTAGTTTTTCATGCATCATGTAATGCTTTATATATAATTGCGCTCTGTATATGTCATGTACCTTTTGTGGTGCCTTATAAATAAAAGATAATAATAATAATCACCTGGGCAGCACGGTGGCTTAGTGGTTAGCACTTGTGCCTCACAGCACTGGGGTCATGAGTTCAATTCCCCCGACCATGGCCTTATCTGTGAGGAGTTTCTATGTTCTCCCCGTGGGTTTCCTCCGGGTGCTCCCACATTCCAAAAAAAACATACTGGTAGGTTAATTGGCTGCTATCAGATTGACCCTAGTCTGTGTGTGTGTGTGTATGTGTATGTGTTAGGGAATTTAGACTGTAAGCTCCAATGGAGCAGGGACTGATGTGAGCGAGTTCTCTGTACAGTGCTGCAGAATTAGTGGCGCTATATAAATAAATGATGATGATGGTGATGAAGTACCCCCAGCATCTTAGAAGCCATTGCCTCTAGCACCCATGGCTAATGCCTCTAGCACCCATGGCTAATGGCTAATGTGATAATGGTGAATCCATAATCACAGGTAAGAAAAAGACAACGTTATACTTAGTGACTTTTAATATCCATTATTTACATTTAGGTAGTTTTTATTTATGAAGGTCTTATATTTATAGCCTAATTTATTTGATCCATCAGGTCAGGACCATTTCTTTTATTGACTTTGTGCTATTACTGTCAAATATTGGGCCTGATTCATTAAGGAAAGTAAGGCAAAAAAATGAGTAACTTTGTACCTTGGCAAAACCATGCTGCAATGCAAGATGTGCAAAATTATTTTGCACTTAAGGAAAATACTGGCTGTTTTTTCATGTAGCACACACATACTTGATAGTTTTATTTTGACACTGAAATATAAAGTTGATCTAGGACATGCTCTACCCAATTTATAAATCTGTCCTCACATTTTACATTTACCTCCCCCTTCAATGCAACATGGTTTTTCCAAGGTGCAAAGTTACTCTTTTTTTGCTTTACTTTCCTTAATGAATCAGGCCCATTGTGTTCTAGAATTGTGGCAAGAGCAGGGTGCCAGGCATTGTAAAAAAAATAAAGGCTAATCCTGCTTGGCATCATGGTACTGATGGATATATTGCATTGTATTGAATGTATTTTATTCAGCTAACTCAACATGTACCTTAAAGGAGCTACTGTCACTCATGGTAGGAATCCTAGCCTTTTGGAGACACCCGGGGTGGAAAAGGAGCAAATGTTTTCAGACAACCCCAAATTGATAAGTATGTTGTGTAATAAAAGAAGAAATGCTAGTGTCAGTGGTAATGAAGAAAAATAAAAACTTTTTTAGAATTATAAAAATGGGTACTTTCCTGTTATCTGGAGCCATTTGAAAAAAATGATTATTTGAAAAAATGGTTATTTTTTCAAATTATTTGAAAAAAAAATAATTCAACCGATATCTAAAACTTTACTGTTATCTGGAGCCATTTGAAAAAAAAAAAATACAGCAGACATTTAAAGATGATATTATTCACTCTGCCTTCTACCAAAAGAGAGGCTGTGGCATTTTTGCAAAAGAAAGGAATACTGCCAGCTTGGATGCTCTGTCAAAGAAATCATTAAATGAAGCTTTACTTTGGTTCGTTATTTTCTGGACTTGTAGAAAATCTACTTGTTGAAATAAGGTGAACATCTGCCAGGGAAATTGGTTCACCGACAGTGGTCTACCATCAGTGAAAGCCGTTCACTTCTTCTGTTGCTGGGCCAAGGAATTGATATTGATCAAGTTGTGCAAAAAGGATTTGGGCATGAACACAAATACAACAGTCTACTGGAACAAGTACATGCGAGTACCTCAATCGACAGCCAAAACAGAAGATTGGGGGCAAAGAATTAATCGTCACAATCGACGAGATTTTGGTCACTAAGCATAAGAACAAGGCCGGCCTTAGTGCTTCCTCAGCAGTGGATCTTCAGAGGACTCTGTCGGGAGACGCACAAGTGCTTTTGGTATAAGTGGATGATCGCAGTGCGGAAATGTTAATGATTTTGGACAATATCGAAAGAGGCTCTATAATTTACTCGACTATTTGGCGCGCCTACAAGACGGAAGAACTGGAAAAGGCCGGATTTCAACATTTCAAAGAGAATCATCTCTACAATTTTGTCGATCCTGACACTGATGTCCATACTCTGAGAATCGAATAAATGTGCGGATCTGCTACATGGTGCAATAAACAACATAGAATAACAATGCATCAGCATTTGAAGTCGTATTTAGCCAAATTCATTTAGAGACTGGAAGTTGGAGAAGACAATGTATTTGAGTCACTTTTGGAAGCAATTAAAATTTTCTGGTCTCCGGAAGATAAATTAAAAAAATGGTTGTAGATAACAGGAAAGTGCCTATTTGTGTAGCTTAAGATTGTAAATTCATACTGCACAAGCTCACAAAACAATCTGGGGGGCAGGTGCAAACATACGCTGATAACGATTGCCAGCACTAGATACCCGCTTCTAACAGGCTTATTGCGGATTCACCTCTAAAGCTGATGGGTGCTTTATTCATTGAATGTGCATATATTATAGGATTTTGTGGGCGTATTTGAAAAATATTTTTTTGCCACTTTCATTTGTACACGGGAAGAGATATTATATCTGCTGTATCATGTCAAGCCTAGATTAAATGTTAACAAACTTTTCTTGTGCTTATGACCTGGTTGTGTGTGTGCCTGAAGTAAACCTTGGGGTAAATTTATCAGGCTCCGGGTTTTAAAAAGTGGAGATGTTGCCTATAGCAACCAATCAGATTCTAGTTTTTATTTTCTAGAACGTGCTGAATAAATAATAACTAGAATCTGATTGGTTGCCATAGGCAACATCGCCACTTTTTTTAAAATCCACAGCTTGATAAATTTACCCCCAAGTGTATACGCTACAGGTGCCTTAGTTTATGGGTGTATGGGTGGCTTTTTGGAGCAGAAATTGCAGTCACCATGCAGCCAACTCAATAGAAAGCCTCAAATCTCTGTCAGCAACCTCAAATTGTTTTAGATTTGAGAACAATGAAAAAGTACTATAGTTCTTTTTGTTTTTGTTTTATTTTTAGCCCAGAGCACTGATTGATGATAGCATTATTTTTTTGCCGGCTCAATGCTAGCAGTCCAAAGAGAGGAAAGAAGAGGGCTGCAGGGGTTTAAGGAGAATACATAGAGTAAACCCGTATCTGCCTTTATGACTACTCCTGTTTCCTGTTCTCTGTGAACGTGTCAGACACACTGACGAGAACCAGCCAAACACTTAATGGGTCAGTGAAGTTGCAAGAAACAAGACCCATTAGAGATCTGAGCAGCCAGCAGTGTTCTCTGTGAGCCAATAAAGCTGTATTCCTCCTATTTATTTCTGACCTTTACAGCTTCTCCTGCACCTTAATGCACCATCTCCTGCTGATTGTATCCAGCTTAGAGCAAATGTCAATTGTTGTAAGGTGCTCTTTACATGTGTATTCTTTATGCTAGAGTTTCCTGGTCTGTTAACACACCGGTAATCTCTCTATTGTGTCCCAGATAGAACACCGCTTCTTGTAGTATAATCCCATTTTACTTTTAAACTATTCATAGGACAATTTATATTTATATTTCCAATATGAACGCTCATTTCAATATTCAGAAAGGTGAAGACGAAGCCAGGAATTGAGGGAAGGGAGTCTGATATCCCATTAATATCCTGTGCTGCTATGATTTCTGCAGCAGTAATCTGTGATTACTTATTCAACGCTAAATTAATTAGGGTAATATCCTCCAACCATGCACATTACAGCTATATCCACCAACCCTCCACGTTACAGCAATATCTCCCAACCCACCACATTACAGCTATATCCCCCACCCACCACATTACAGCAATATCCCACAACCCTCAACATTACATCTACATCCCCCAGCCCTCCACATTACAGCTATATCCCCCAACCCTCCACATTACAGCTATATCCCTCAACCCTGCACATTAGAGCAATATCCCCCAAACCACCACATTACACCTATATCCCCAACCCCCCACATTACAGCAATATCCCCCAACCCTCAATATTACAGTAATATCTCCCAATCCACCATATTACAGCACTACCCCTAACCATGCACATTACAGCTATATTGTAACAGTGATATAACGTTAAGTAATATAATATGGAGTACTTGCCCTACTCTAGATTAGCGCTAGCCGGCCGGTGGTGCGGAGTCTAACGAACCCCCTGGTGTTCACCAAGAACCGCCGCAAGGGCAGGTCGCGGTCCACTGGTCTGCCTCTAGAGGTAGGTAGCTCACGATCAACACTGAAGCCTGGGGATGGATATGAACCACGCCATGGTCAGGATAGCCGGGTCGGTACACAGGAATACAGAGATATGCATGGTCAACAAGCCTGGGTCTGGTACACTGGGATAGGAGAACCTGAGTAGTCAGCAAGCAGATCTGGTACACGAGGAAGCCACACTGAGAAATGCCAAGTCAGGAATGGAGGAATTTGCTCTGACGCTGCCCAGGCGTCAGTGCAGAGTTTTCATAGTGCAGGTTTTGAATTCCCTGCCCTGCGCGATCATGTGACCAGCACTGCCAAGACCCGGAAGAGAGAGGCGATCGTGGTGCAGGAACGGGGACAGATGAGTTGTAACAGTACCCCCTCCAAAAAAGGTGAACCCCGGACACCTACACAGGTTTGGTTGGGAATTTCCTATGGAAAGCTTGCAGGAGCCGTGGGGCATGTAAATCGGAAGCAGAAACCCATGAGCGCATTTCAGGGTCTGTACCCTTTCCAGTCCACTAGGAACTGCAGAACTCCTTTTGAACGACGGGAATCCAGAATTTGCTTGACTTCAAGCTCAGGCTGTTCTTGAATTACCACAGGAGGTGAAGGTCTCTCTGTAGTAGAAAATTGATTGGTAATCACAGGTTTAAGGAGAGAAACATGGAAAACACTAGGAATACTTAATGAAGAAGGAAGCTTTAATCTAAAAGCCACCGGATTGATAACCTCGGATGTTTCAAAAGGGCCGATAAGTCTAGGAGCCAATTTCTTGCTAGGAACTTTCAAATGGATGTTACGGGTGGACAGCCACACCTTATCACCTAGGGTGAGTTGAGGAGCTACCCTCTTCTTCTTGTCATACACCTTCTTAGCACGGATAGCGGATCTCCTCAGGCTGGTTTTCACTAGATCCCAGATGGTAGAAAACCTGCGAAAGAGAGAATCCCCCGTTGGTACCTCTGAATGAGGAAGAGAAGAGAAGGCTGGTAGCCTGGGATGACAACCATACAAGATAAAGAAGGGGGAATTGGAGGCTGCTTCATGGTAATTGAAGTTGTGAGCGAACTCTGCCCAGGGAAAAAGATCAACCCAATTGTCTTGATTGGCAGAGATGTAAAACCTTAGAAACTTCTCCAATTCTAGATTAGTCCTCTCAGTCAACCCATTAGTCTGGGGATGATATGCAGGTGAAAGATCCAGTTTGGTTCCTAGTTTTTGGCAAACAGCTCTCCAGAACTTAGATACAAATTGTGACCCACGATCAGAGACTATGTGTGTAGGACAGCCATGGAGTCGAAAAATCTCTTTAATAAAAAGATTACAGCAATATCCCCCAACCCTTCACATTACTGCAATGTCCCCCAACCCTCTAAATTACAGCAATACCCCCCAACTCTCCACATTACAGCTATATCCCCCAACCCTCCACATTACAGCTTTATACCCCGACCATACACATTACAGCTATATCCCCCAACCCTCCACATTACAGCTATATCCCCCAACCCTCCACATTACAGCTATATCCCTCAACCCTCCACATTACAAGTATATCCCCAACCCTCCACATTACAGCTATATCCCCCAACCCTACACATTTCAGATATATCCCCCAACCCTACACATTACAGATATATCCCCCAACCCTCTCCCTCTCCCAGTCTACTGCACCTTACATCTCCAATCTCCTCTCCATCCACACTCCCGCCCGTTCCCTGCGCTCGGCCAATGACCGTCGCCTCTCCTCCACTCTAATAACCTCATCCCACTTAAGAATTCAAGACTTCTCCCGAGCTGCCCCCTTGCACTGGAATGACCTCCCTCGCTCCATCCGTCTATCCCCTAACTTGTGCTCCTTCAAACGGGCACTCAAAACTCATCTCTTCCTCAAGGCTTACCAGCCGTCCACTTAACCCTCTTTCCATGCTCGCTTTCATCTCCTAGATCCTCCTTTGAAAAGGGTGCGCTTGCTCCCCTCCTCTGACTCCCTCTGTGCCAATTGTCTGTTGCCCTCCCTTTAGGATGTAAGCTCTAATGAGCAGGGCCCTTCTCCCTCCTGTCTCTCTACCTTCTCTTCTGCTCCAACCTCAAAATTCTTGATCTTCCTGGAGCATCTGAAGTCTCGGTATTACTCGTTTATTGTTCTGTACTGTTATTCCCTGTACTGTCCATTGTTTGTACTGTGTTCGGCGCTGCGGAAACCTTGTAGCGCCTTATAAATAAATAATAATAATAATAATAATAACCCTACACATTTCAGATATATTCCCCAACCCTACACATTACAGCTATATCCCCCAACCCTCCACATTACAGCAATATCCCCCAACCCTCCACATTACAGCTTTATACCCCGACCATACACATTACAGCTATATCCCCTAACCCTCCACATTACAGCTATATCCCTCAACCCTCCACATTACAAGTATATCCCCAACCCTCCACATTACAGCTATATCCCCCAACCCTACACATTTCAGATATATCCCCCAACCCTACACATTTCAGATATATTCCCCAACCCTACACATTACAGATATATCCCCCAACCCTACACATTACAGCAATATCTCACATTTCACCACATCATAGCACTACCCCTAACCCTCCACATTACAGCAATATCCCCCAACCATCCACATTACAAGTATATCCCCCAACCCTAAACATTACTGCAATGTCCCCCAACCCTCCAAATTACAGGAATATCCCCCAACCCTCCACATTACAGCAATATCCCCAACCCTCCATATTACAACAATAGCCCCCCAGTCCTGAACATTACAGCATACCCTTCACCCCTCCATGTTACAGCAATAGCCAACTTTTACTCATCATTGGGCAGCTTTCTCCTGCTCTCTATGCCTCTCAGCTGCACATCACTCTGCACTTCCTGCTCAGAGAAGAAAGAAACATAAGAGTTCCAAACAGCTCTGAACAGGTTCCATGTAGTGTCGGAGGTCAGTAGGTAGGCAAACCCATGCTGCGGTCTAGTGCACCACCAGTGCCAGGGGGGGAATGGGAGAGTGTGAGCACGGGTGGGTACAGGAAGAGGGAGGGAGGGGATGGACTGCTCAGCCATTTGTTGATCCACACGGCATGTAATACAGTTGCTGAACCATGGGGAGGGGCAATCCACAAAGAAGCAGACCAAATATAATACATTCTATAAATGCAATCAACACATGGTCACATCAATAACACATACATGTGTGCAAACATCACATTTTCCATACGGTGCCGATGATCCTCCTTCCACCTCTTATTTGCATATGCTTACATCAGCCGTCCACTGGAAAATAGCTCTAACATAGGTCTTTACTGGTGCTTCTCCTTTTGTGTTCTTGCTATATGTGGTTATTATTTTTTTATTTATACAGGCCTGTCGCTTGAAGAATTATGTAGAGCTCCTTTCTAATTGGATATTAAACTATAGGATGTGGACTTATAGTCTACATATTGAATGATGAACTCTATATGACAAGTTATAGTGCCTGAGGATCTACCGGTTTGTTGTTCTATATAGATAAAGGTTTAAGCCCATCTGGTTTGATAGGGCTGCTGTAATTATACTAAAGCGCTCTAGGAAGTGTTACATTTCATATCTTATACAGTAGCTAGATGACGTTCTATCCTTCTCTGTATATCATATATATATATATATATATATATATATATATATATATATTTATTTATTTACTCTAAGCCAGTTAACTCATGCTACATCCCTATTAAATGATTGCTTTAGAACATCTACCAACGCATGTCCTACTAAAAGGACAGAGATATGCATGGTCAACAAGCCTGGGTCTGGTACACTGGGATAGGAGAACCCGAGTAGTCAGTAAGCAGATCTGGTACACGAGGAAGCCACACTGAGAAATGCCAAGTCAGGAATGGAGGAATTTGCTCTGACGCTGCCCAGGCGTCAGAGCAGAGTTTTCATAGTGCAGGTTTTGAATTCCCTGCCCTGCGCGATCATGTGACCAGCACTGCCGAGACCCGGAAGAGAGAGGCGATCGTGGCGCAGGAACGGGGACAGATGAGTTGTAACAGTACCCCCTCCAAAAAAGGTGAACTCCGGACACCTACACAGGTTTGATTGGGAATTTCCTATGGAAAGCTTGCAGGAGCCGTGGGGCATGTAAATCGGAAGCAGAAACCCATGAGCGCATTTCAGGGTCTGTACCCTTTCCAGTCCACTAGGAACTGCAGAACTCCTTTTGAACGACGGGAATCCAGAATTTGCTTGACTTCAAGCTCAGTCTGTTCTTGAATTACCACAGGAGGTGAAGGTCTCTCTGTAGTAGAAAATTGATTGGTAATCACAGGTTTAAGGAGAGAAACATGGAAAACACTAGGATTACTTAATGAAGAAGGAAGCTTTAATCTAAAAGCCACCGGATTGATAACCTCGGATGTTTCAAAAGGGCCGATAAGTCTAGGAGCCAATTTCTTGCTAGGAACTTTCAAATGGATGTTACGGGTGGACAGCCACACCTTATCACCTAGGGTGAGTTGAGGAGCTACCCTCTTCTTCTTGTCATACACCTTCTTAGCATGGATAGCGGATCTCCTCAGGCTGGTTTTCACTAGATCCCAGATGGTAGAAAACCTGCGAAAGAGAGAATCCCCCGTTGGTACCTCTGAATGAGGAAGAGAAGAGAAGGCTGGTAGCCTGGGATGACAACCATACAAGATAAAGAAGGGGGAATTGGAGGCTGCTTCATGGTAATTGAAGTTGTGAGCGAACTCTGCCCAGGGAAAAAGATCAACCCAATTGTCTTGATTGGCAGAGATGTAAAACCTTAGAAACTTCTCCAATTCTAGATTAGTCCTCTCAGTCAACCCATTAGTCTGGGGATGATATGCAGGTGAAAGATCCAGTTTGGTTCCTAGTTTTTGGCAAAAAGCTCTCCAGAACTTAGATACAAATTGTGACCCACGATCAGAGACTATGTGTGTAGGACAGCCATGGAGTCGAAAAATCTCTTTAATAAAAAGATTACAGCAATATCCCCCAACCCTTCACATTACTGCAATGTCCCCCAACCCTCCAAATTACAGCAATACCCCCCAACTCTCCACATTACAGCTATATCCCCCAACCCTCCACATTACAGCAATATCCCCCAACCCTCCACATTACAGCTTTATACCCCGACCATACACATTACAGCTATATCCCCCAAGGATGAGCACGGATGGGTACAGGAAGAGGGAGGGAGAGGATGGACTGCTCAGCCATTTGTTGATCCACACGGCATGTAATACAGTTGCTGAACCATGGGGAGGGGCAATCCACAAAGAAGCAGACCAAATATAATACGTTCTATAAATGCAATCAACACATGGTCACATCAATAACACATACCGGTTTGTTGTTCTATATAGATAAAGGTTTAAGCCCATCTGGTTTGATAGGGCTGCTGTAATTATACTAAAGCGCTCTAGGAAGTGTTACATTTCATATCTTATACAGTAGCTAGATGAAGTTCTATCCTTCTCTGTATATCATATATATATATATATATATATATATATATATATATTTATTTACTCTAAGCCAGTTAACTCATGCTACATCCCTATTAAATGATTGCTTTAGAACATCTACCAACGCATGTCCTACTAAAAGTCTTTTCCTTGATCATAGGTGTTATAGTCATCTTAGACACTTCACAGCTTGAAGTTGGACTGTTATTTCAAAACAATACTTAGTGGTGCTTACAGCCTACATTTGCATATATTGTTTCCAACTTATATATTCATTGTTTTTACGATATAAGCTTGATATGACAAGCTAATGTATCCTTCACGATGGTAACTTCTATAAACTGGCTTACAATTAACTTCAAAAAGAGCAGAGAAGGGAACATAAATCTCTGCTGTAGAAGAGGTCTTTAAACTACAAATGATCTCCTATTTGTGTAATTACACAAAATAACCATGCAATTATCTACAAGAATGGGTTTGTAGTTGATAAGCCGTCACCCACATATATGCTATTATGCTATTAAACATGCTCCAGAAGTTATATAACAGAAATATAATTGGTTTAGCAATGCAAAACCTTTATGTAATAGCAATAAAATTAAATAAAATTATAAAAGATGAAAATGTTTGTTATAGATATCATTTATTTAGAACTCGCCATGACTTATGCTATAGGATTGTTCATGCTTCAGAACCTGGGGTGGTGCAGTGAATCTAGTGCTCTCTGGCCGTTACATAGATTGATTTATAATTTGGGATGGTGGTTACGATTTAGCACTCAAATTTCTTTCTCACCTTAATTCAAATGATTATAATCTAAAATTCAGTTATAATTTTGATCACAACACTATTAAATTCTTGGATATCTGTCTCTTTTCTTCCAATTATAATAAACCACTTCATTCTAGCAACTATCTGCATCACAATAGTGGCCACCACAAACTGGATTAAAAATGGATTAACAATATTGTAGAAAAACATTTGGGGAGATTGAGAAACAATTGTTCATTGAATACAGATTTCAAACTACAAGTAAAAATATGTTAAATAATTCTGCGCAAAAAAGGGATTTCCTAATGCCCTATTACATGAAGCTCTATGACATGCCTGTAATTTGGACAGACTATCGTTGTTAACACCCAAACTAAAAAAGAAAGGAGATTATACCTCTGCAGAATATATTCCCTTTGTCTGTAAGTTTGTCACGACTAATTAAAAATACTCTTTGTAAGAATTTTGATATTTTGAAACAGGGTCCTATAGCAGTGAACATCATAAAGGAGAGACGAACCATCCTATACTAAACAGACCAAAGCATTAAAAATATCTCAGCCCCCCCTTAGTAGATTCAAGATTCCTAGACATATAGGGCATGATTCATTAAGGAAAGTAAAGCCACAAAATGAGTAACTTTGAACCTTGACAAAAACATGTTACAATGCAATTGGTGCAAATGAGTTTATTATTTTGCACATAAGGAAAATACTGCCTGTTTTTCCTGTGGGAGGCAAATACTCGATAGCTTTATTTTAACACTGACATTAAAAGTTGATCTAGGACATGCTCTACCCCAATTATAAATCTGTCCTCACATTTTAAATTTACCTCCCATTCCAATTCAACATGGTTTTGCCAAGGTCCAAAGTTAATCATTTTTTTGCTTTACTTTCCTTAATGAATCGGGCCCATAGAGAAGAGATATGATTGGATACCACTTAGACCACCAGGCTGTTATCACTGCAATAGGTTTATTTGCGTGGTTTGGGATTTCATTACCTACAGAGTAACTGAAGAGATTTCACGTGTTACTAAGACCAAATTATCTATATGTGGATTTATTAATTGTGATATCTAATATATATAAGCCTAGCGGCGTGTGTTAGTGTGTGTGTGTGTGTGTGTGTGTGTGGAAAAAACTATTTTCTCAGAAAGGGCTCATCCAATTGATCTGAAATTTGGTATACTGACATTATTTGACAAAAAAATTATAATAGTGAAGTCAGTTAACTTCCATCATCCCCCCCTTTCCCCCGTGGGAGGGGTAGTAAAGGCTAAATTTACAAGTTGAGGGCTCAAGTTCTTGACCGTGTGGGTATTTATTTACCAGAGCCTGTGTTTGGTCATGGACAATTGTATGTCGCATTTTCACGAGTACGGAGAAGCAGTGATGTGAAAGTGCAGGTTATGAATACTGCCCTTCAAGGAAGACTGATTGAGCACAGCGATAAGGTGTTTAGCAGAAACGTTGTGTATCGAGAGGTTTTAGAACAGTAAGACAATGGAGATTAAGGATGTAGCGATGAAGATGAAGGATGAGGTGATGGAGAAGAATGATGAGGTGGTGACATGTGGACAAAACCACGTTAAAAAAGGGCGCTTACGTTGGGAAGTAACGCTCTTCCCCTGAGGAGGCCTGGCCTAGCCCCAAATGCATGACAAGAACCTTTTTAACACCTTAAGTAGCTTGATTTGACTAGACTGCATGAGTATCATGCACGGGTTAACTTGTATATATATATATATATATATATATATATATATATATATATATATATGTGTGTGTGTGTGTGTATGTGTGTTCCACTGCAATTGCAATTTACAATATATGGGTAGGGCCACCATTATTTTGAACGCTGATTCTGACCACACACCTGCCTAATGTCCTGTATGTTGTCTTTATCTCCTATACTTCCTGTAATCTACTTAACTAAATGCAATAGAGAAACACCGGCCATATTAATGCTTCCGAGGGGAAGCATTTATATGAACAATCAACTTTGAGAAATATGGTCTTCACAATTTAGCCCCAGCTCCTGAAAAACTGGTGATTATCTATTTTAATTGTCTCTTCCTTTATTTTTCATCTACTGTTATGAATACATTTTTGGTCATATAGATTTTATTTATTTAAGAATTGTTCTCTAACACTTTTTATTTTCCATTTATATTTGTTAATATTTTTCCTTCTTTATATCTTTTTTTTTTTTTTACTTCATTTCAGAATTGTTTTTATTCTTTACCTGTTAACAATTTGAGATGATAGAATATTATGAATTATAGTTTATATAAATCTACCAGTATGTATTGGTGATTATTATGGCGTGTTATTACTCTCTCTACACGTATTACAGAGAGCACTACAGAATATTTACGTACATTCAGGACATATGAGTAGCATAAATTAGAATGTAACAGGTTAACTAGCATATTTCCTATATAAAATTACTGGTTAAACATTTTCCACGCTATATGCACTCAGTTTTTTAACTTAAATTGTTAAGTTGGGTGCAACCAACATATATAATAATAACACTGCAATCTTGAAATACTTACCTTCTGAGTGTGCAGGATTCGTACTGTCAGTCATTGTACAGTTCCATTAAATGAATGGATATCAGTGTGTTATCATACTGCCAATGTAAGTCATTTACACTGCGAGCATGCAGTATTTTCATTGTATCAGTCATTAAACAGTTCCATGACATATGAGTGAACCTTTCTTTATTTTTATAAAGTATCGGCTACTTCGTTCTATGTATACAATGTATCTAGGTGCTCATTTGGTTTTTATAAATAAAACAATTCCGTTTGAATGTTTTTATAAACTAATAAGAGTTACCATGCTTTATCATAGGTTTAGGTTAATTAATCATGGGATCCCCCAGCGGGATTATTTAAAGATGAACATTCCATATAGAACTAGGTTTGGTAAAGTCTTCTGGTCCAGATGAAACGCGTCGGAAGAAACAGACAGTTGTGAGGCAGACTACCCTGGACTGCTGGGTGAGTGAAAACTCGGCATTAAGAGTGATTTATGGTAAGTGAACATCTGTTTCCAAACATAAGATCACAACATTGGAGATAATAATGGCACTGTTCAGTTACTTATTGCCATGTATGTATTTTGTACATGAAAAATATTTTCATGGGACTAAGAGCTGTTGTTGCATTTTCGGGGACTGTTAGCTCCTAGATATTCAGAGCAGAGGTTTATTGTACCCTCACCACAGATTCCTTCCAAAGGACTTCTACTGCCCCTTGTTTTGTAACTAGTGCACCACTAGTGAGATAGATAGATAGATAGATAGATAGATATGGGAGATATATAGATATGAGATAGATAAATAGATAGATATGAGATAGATAGATAGATAGATAGATAGGGGCAGCACGGTGGCTAAGTGGTTAGCACTTCTGCCTTAAAGCGCTGGGGTCATGAGTTCAATTCCCGACCATGGCCTTATCTGTGTGGAATTTGTATGTTCTCCCCGTGTTTGCGTGGGTTTCCTCCGGGTGCTCTGGTTTCCACCAACACTCCAAAAACATATTAGTAGGTTAATTGGCTGTTATCAAAATTGACCCTAGTCTCTCTCTTTCTTTGTCTGTGTATGTTAGGGAATTTAGTCAGTCCCTGTCCCATTGGAGCTTACAGTCTGAATTCCCTAACATACACAGACAGGCAGAGAGAGAGAGAGACTATGGGCAATTTGATAGCTGCCAATTAAGCTACTAGTATGTTTTTGGGAGGAAAACGGAGCACCCAGAGGACACCCACGCAAACATAGCAAACTCCACACAGATAGATATGAGATATGCGATGGATCAATAGATATATCAATACTTATGGGAGATAGATAGATAGATAGTAGTCTCTTGCTTGGCACACTGTGCCACTGTGTTTGTTGTACTAATATCTCTTGCTTTCGAAATATCACAACTTTCATCCTCAAAACAAACAAGAAAAGCAAAAAGTTTTTACAAAATAGAACTTTTTTATTAACACCTGAAAGGAGACGGCAACAAATTTTGGTCTCACCTAGGGCACCACCATTGTTCCCTGGCTGAGAATCGCCAAATCGAGTTGCATATCTCTAACCATAATTTACTATAGTATATAAGATAATACATAGGTGCCCCTATGGATGAGCGTCCAGCAATGACAAATAGTTTATTATGACTAAAAAGTCAGATCCACCTTATCATTTATCTGGTACATAGAAAATGATATCTAGAATCTGATTGGTTGGTACTTGGTATGAACAACCCTTCCAGTTTTACTTTTTTGAATGTTTGATAAATCCACCCTGTACAGTATATTTCCCCACCCCGCCCCTTGACTGGAATATGTTTCTTTCTTTACCTCTCTTTGTCTTTGCCTAATTTGTGCTTCAATGTGTTTGCTGGTTTATGTGATGTTAAACAAGTTCTTGTAGCTGACCATGTTTACAGCTGCAGAGCTGTGATATTGTCTTTCTGTTTTTTCTATGCATGTCATAATGAAAGCTTCCACGGCATTGTCTACTGAATGGTTAATGATGCAGTTTATACCTTACTAAATGCCCACATCCCTTCCTTATCATCTAGTTCCAGCAAGGCATATGCTGGAATAATTGTAAATTAATGTAGACATTAAGGTGTGCCCATCATCCACACACAATGAACGCAGCCACTTTTTGGGCTAGATTTGAATGAGCTGATCTGCGTGAACATGCCCTTACTGTACATGACCTATGTTAGTCCTCCCCTTCCCTCCCCTGTCAAGTCGAAGTGTCACGGGCACTAGGGGTTTTACCCAGAATTCCACAGGTGTAGCTACACTTACCAGAAGTGCGGACCTCTGGGTAGTGTGGTGAATCAGTGGAACCATACAGTAGAATAAAGGAAAGGAATGTCAATAGTATAAATGCTGAGTCTTGGCACCGTGGAACTGTGATGGTACAGCAGTTTAGTAAACAGGATAAAATGAGGAAAGAGTCCAAGTGCCTTAGCACGCAGGTAGCATATAGCAGGCCAGTACTTGATAACTGGATAACGTTAGACAAAGACCAATCAACAATATAGTAGAAGAGTCAGCGATTTGCAGCTATAATACAGAGGCACTTGTAGACTTTAGTCCAGCTAATAGGTACCATACAGAGTAGTAGCTATATCACAAGGAAACATGAATGGTCTACAGCTGGTAAGTTTTACCACTGATGTGGTAAAGTCTGAGAAGACTTGTCCAGGTGCAGGCATGGAACGTAATAACGTGAGTGGTCTGCAGTAGGCAAGTTGTACCACTGATGTGAAGGGAAGACTTGTCCAGGTGCAGGCATGGAACGGAGTAACGTGAGTGGTCTGCAATAGGCAAGTTGTACCACTGATGTGAAGGGAAGACTTGTCCAGGTGCAGGCGTGGAACGGAGTAATGTGAGTGGTCTGCAATAGGCAAGTTGTACCACTGATGTGAAGGGAAGACTTGTCCAGGTGCAGGCGTGGAACGGAGTAACGTGAGTGGTCTGCAATAGGCAAGTTGTACCACTGATGTGAAGGGAAGACTTGTCCAGATGCAGGCATGTAACTGAGCAACGTAAGTGGTCTGCAATAGGCAAGTTGTACCACTGATGTATAGAGGAGACTTGTCCAGGAGCAGGCAGGTAACGTAGGTAGCGAGAGTAGTCTGCAGCGGGTAAGTTCTACTACCGATGTGGAGAAGAGACTTGTCCAGAAGCAGGCAGGTAACTGAGGTAGCGAGAGTAGTCTGCAGCGGGTAAGTTCTACTACCGATGTGGAGAAGAGACTTGTCCAGAAGCAGGCAGGTAACGGAGGTAGCGAGAGTAGTCTGCAGCGGGTAAGTTCTACTACCGATGTGGAGAAGAGACTTGTCCAGAAGCAGGCAGGTAACGGAGGTAGCGAGAGTAGTCTGCAGCGGGTAAGTTCTACTACCGATGTGGAGAGAAGACTTGTCCAGAAGCAGGCAGGTAACGGAGGTAGCGAGAGTAGTCTGCAGCGGGTAAGTTCTACTACCGATGAGGAGAGGAGACTTGTCCAGAGCAAACGGATAACACGAGCAGAAACAGGAAACACCTCAGAGTCTCAAGGAATGAGAACCAAGAACAGGCAACGGTAATAGGGCAACAGGTGCCTTAAGTACTGAGAGGTGATTAATTAACCAATGAGACTAGAGGCGAGGTATTAACAGTTCAGGGTTTCTGCACATGCGCAATCTTAGTCAAGATGGCGGACGGCCGAGGCTCAGGAGAGGCGCCGGCAGGAGCGAGAGAGACCCATGTCCCAACCTAGAGGCACTAACAGTCCGGTGAGTGACACTAAGGGGTTGTAAGTGTCAGATACTTCCAATATAAAATTCCGTGCAATTGCGTATGTTTGGTCTCTGGACATGTGCAGTGAGAATTCACGCATGATACACTACGCAGATAGGCATACATCCGGTCCTGTATCAGGCTATCCAAAAAGGGGATGCGCCACATCCATCGGTGAGATATCCCACCCATACCCCTTTCCCTTCTCCATAATACACTCCCACATTCAGAGGCAGGACTAGCGATCTGTGGCCCCGGTGCAGGGAACCTGGGAGGAGAGAACCGGGGCCCCCAGCTCCCTAGTTCCCCGTGCAGTGTGCCCCATTATCTCCATGGGCAGGGCACCTGCTACACCAGTGGTAGTTCCATCACTGCCTGCAGTGCAATGCACACAAGTGACATATCTCCCAACATTCGAGTGACGAAGGTCCTGAATGTCTTGATGCCTAGACCCAGGACTGCCTTGCCTAAATCTGGACAATCGGAAGGAATATATTCATAAGAATGCAATTCAATTCACTAGAAATGGGACATTACGGGATCATTAGATTTATCTTAGAGTAGAATCAGCTTTTCTCAGTAACATCAATGGCTCCTAGTGAATTAATTGGCTGCATTCTCCTGTAGATCACCCCCCCTCCCCCCATGGCTATTTGCAGTCAACGGGAGGCATTTTAACTGCATTGCATATCTATGAAAGGGTTAATCGAAAATGTAATTTCAGTAGAAAAAATTACTATCCCCAATTATTTCTTTTTTTACATAAATAAGTTAGAAAGAATTTATTTTCTTCATAACTATCAGAGTTCCGCACTTTGATCTGTGTACAAACGTCTGGTATTTCCATTTTGCTTATAACAAAAATGCTTTCGACTAATATGAACATAAGTTCCCCCTGCGGCTGCTGACTCACTTAACACGTGGGAACATGTACAATGCCTCTATATTGTCCACAGGCCAAATAGGTAACCTGAGTTCCTCGCTCGTATCTTCTGTTTCACTAATACATCGTACATGTGGTGGTCGTGGGAAAACAGACTGCTCTGATAGAAGTAGCTGGGTGTCCTTTTATCTCTGTGCTGTGTGATCTCTTTCAAAGAAGACCTCAAGTGTATTTAAATCTAACTGTCCTGTTGTTAAAAAAGACATAATATTGTAATATTCTATAATATAAAGCTAGTGTAACAAATATGAAACTACAAATAGTACAGCAAAAATGTGCATTTTCTTCAGTCCACAGATGATAGTCCATGATTACTTACTGGTGTAGAATGCTGTTAAACAGTTGCAGGGTTCTGTTGTTACTAATTCTGATTGTTAATTATTCAGGAGTGGGGATTCTATGAAAATAAAGCTGTCCAGAAATCTGGCTTTGTAGTGATTCTGGCCTAATGGCTAGGACTGTGAGTTTTTAAGCCACACACGTTGATGCCAAATTGCATAGATTTGGACTGAGTATCAAGGATGTTGTTTTGAACTCTCCTCGTCTTCTGGTTCAGCCAATAAACTTACACCCAGGGTAATAGAGATCATCAGCCCATCCAGTCTTCCACGCTGCCTACAGGTTCTGCCGAAGTACAATGATCAACCACTCCAAAGACAAAAGACTAAATGGTGAAATGAAATCTGCATGTGGGTGGCTAATCTGAGCCTTCTGAATTACAGATTTCCTGTGGTGTAAAGCAAATGTGTAGAGACCCTAAACAAAAGCAATTAACATAATGGTGTTAATGAGGATATTTGTCATGCATTCAGGCTGCAGTCAGTTTAGTAGCTGTATATAAAAGATGTAACACAATGCAAGTAAGAAAGAATGGCAATTAAAGGATAAATTGTGATCCCTTGTCCCTATGTGACCTGGAAAATCAATAGATATTAATTGCCATATTGAATCAAGCTGAAATTTCACACACTTATCTTTGTATATAAAAGGAGCCTAGAAGTACAAATACTTGATATCTTTATTTTTACACTGAAATTTAAAGTTGATCTAGGACATGCCCTACCCCAACTATAAATCATCATCATCATCAACATCAGCATTTATTTATATGGCGCCAGCAAACTCCGTAGCGCTTTACAATTGGGAACAAACATTGATAAGACAATACTGGGTAATACATACAGACAGAGAGGTAAGAGAACCCTGCTCGCAAGCTTACAATCTATGGGACAATGGGAGTTTGAAACACAAGGGCATGTGCTACATCATATTGCACAATGGACCAGCTAGAATGCAAAGGTAAAAAAGTATTGAGTGGGCTGTGAGATCAGTCACACAGCAATATTGGTCAGAGGGTTGTTGTCTTGTGCTAGCTATGTAGAGGGTGGTAATAGGGTAACCTAGGGAGATTAAGATGCTGGTTGAGGTGTGACTGGGTCCCCCGAGTACCGACCGCTGCACTCGTGCGGAGGCCATCTTGAAATGGACGGGAGGGTTAATACTTGGTGCCAGAGGGGTTAAATCACTGGCGCTAGAGTATAGGGGAATGCTTTAAGTGTAAATAAAAATGTTTTATATGTGTGCGCTGCAGCACTGTCTGGGTAGCACCCAGCGCTGCAGCATATAAGGGGTTAAAATGGGTATACTAAGGGTTAAATGTATTTAATGGTAAAATGTATGTGCAGAGGCGCTGCAGCGCCATCAGAAACCGGTGTGCGGCGCCTAATGATTATCTCCCAGCGCTAGGCGCCGGGAGTGTAAAAAGTGTAAATCTGTGTATTTTAAATGTGAATGTAAAGTGTATCAGTGTATAATAAAGAAAAAGTACTTACCCTGTGCTGGGGCTGCAGAGGCAGCCCTGGATCCCCATCACCAACCGGCAGCCAGCTTCAGTGGCTACCAGAGAGGCTTGCGACCAGCCTCCTGGAATCCAATGGGTCCAGGAGGTGCAGCGCCTCCTGGGGGTCCCAGGATGCTAAGTCTCTAGCCGGAGCTCAAAGACAGGCAAGGGCTGCTGCCTCGGGACCTGGTCTCTGGTACTATATGCGACCAGGAGGGAGAACCAGACCCCGAAGCAGAGTCCCTGGAAGTAACTTTGGACGCAAAATTTAAAAGACAAATCTTTCACCCTAGACAGGCAGGCATCAGGGGACGAGAGTTGGCTGAGCCCCCCCTATCCCTGGCAGCTCGTGGAGTATACTCCCCCAGCCACTAGCAGCAATGTTAAAAGGTGTTAAACTCTCTGAGTTGATTCACGTGCAGGCTGCATGAATCAACCCAGATTGGTTAAAGGGACAGGAGTACGGATTACCTCCTGCTAAGACTAGTCTCCAAATGTCTATATAAAAGACACTGTTTTGTATTAGAAAGCATTCTTCTGACCTCTTGATCACTGGTAATAAGGGCACTTGAGCAAATAAACATCACTTGCTTCAAAGACCTGCATGACAACTCCTTCAATGCTGAAATTCCTGTGACCTACAGACTAAACCCAACTCTAATCCGTTCCTGGCTGTGCTGAGGTTTGGACCCAGCTTTTCAGTACCACTGCTATGCTACCCAGCAAGCTCTTGCCAGCATGATAGGCCAGGGGGGATCCTTCCACAGCAACCCTGATCTACAGTAAGAGGTCAGGGGTACCAGCAACAGGGAACACTAGCAGCAACAGTTATCCAGAAGGAACGCGGTTCTAGATGCCGTTAAGGAGTCCAGTGTTGGGGCAGCCTAAGCCCCTCCTACTATGGTTAGAGGGCGCATTTGGGATAACAAAAGGGAACGGTGGCAAAGTAAGCCCAGTCGGTTACCAGCAATAAACAGACAGGGAGGCATAGGCGGTCCATCCTGTCACATGAGGAATATCATAAGCTTGTCTGAAGAGGTGGGTTTTCAGAGAACACTTAAAGGTTTGAAGACTAGAGCAAAGTCTTATTGTGCAAGGGAGGGAATTCCACAAAGTGGGTTCAGCCCGAAAAAAGTCCTGTAACCGGGAATGGGATGATGTGATAAGAGTGGAAGAGAGACGCAGATCTTGTGCAGAACGGAGGCGCCGAGTTGGGAGATATTTTGAGACAAGTGAGGAGATATATGTTGGTGCAATCTTGTTGATAAACTTGTATGTTAGCAGAAGAATTTTATATTGAATTCGTAGAAAAACAGGCAACCAATAGAGTGACTCAGCAGAGGAAAAAATGATTTGCAAGGAATATCAATCTAGCCACTGCATGCAAAATAGATTGTAGGGTTCAAGTCTGATTTTGGTAAGACCAGTAAGGAGGGAATTGCAATAGTCAATGTGGGGGATTATAAGTGCATGGTTAAGGTTTTTGCAGTGTCTTGTGTGAGATATGTGCATATTCTGGAAATGTTCTTTAAAAGTATGTAACATGATTTAGATATAGAGTTGATGTTGGGAACAAAGGATAGTTGTGAGTCAAGGATTACACCTAGGCAGCGAGCTTGCGGGGCGGGATTTATGGTCATCTTGTCAACAGAAATAAAGTTAAATATACCTCCCCCTCCAATGCAACATGGTATTGCCCAGGTGCAAAGTTACTCCTTTTTTATGCTTTGCTCTCCTTAATAACCCAGGCCCTCAATGTGACATGGCGGCACACAACAGGCACAGTTAAAAGAATAGGACTGGACTCAGAGACCGTCAACTCGTATCTTGTTGTTAGGCTGCTAGTGGTCAGATAACGAACCTGCAGAACGAACTGGCGGTGGTCTTCGCCTATAGCAGCCGCCTTTCCCATAGAGCTAGATGCGCTCACAGGTACTCGGATTCCCCCAGGACTTAACTCCAATGTAGTGTAGGTTCGATATACTAAACGCAGCGCAGGCCTGGAGACAGTACAGATGGTAATGGGTGGTCAGATGAAAGCCAAGGTCATGGGTCACTTGCAGAGTAGAATAGTCAGAAAACACGCCAAAGGATCAGGGTCATGAGCAGATCAGCAGAATCCCAGGTACAGGCCAAAAGGTCAGGGTCACAGGCAATAAGGCAAGGTCCAGTAAACAGGCAAAAAGGTCACAACAGAAATCCAGCAGAATATCAGAGCAGGTCAGCACAAGTACCAAACTAGGACGCTATAACCGGCAGGGAGGCTAAGTTCTCTCTGCCTTATATACTGACATTGGCCAATCAGGGCTTAGCCCTGTAATGATTACCAGGCTTTAGACTAATAAATTAATCCACAGTAATTAATTAGCTCGCAGGCTATAACCCTAGCACATGCGCCCGCTGCAGCACTTGCCGTGACACACCGCTTAATACACTCGGCGTCCGGCCGTTGCCTTGGCAATGGTCAGGCCCGAGTATCAGGAAATGACGCCCCGGTCGTCATGGAGACGGTTGGGACGTTCACAAAGGTAGGAAGTGAGTCACGGCGGTGCCCAAGGCCGCCGCGGCTCCTGACACTTGTGCTAAAACTTAAGACCTTTTGCAGAGTGAAAATCGAAAGTCCCTATAAATGCACCTATTCCATCTATCTATCAAATTACAATAATTTTTTATAGCTTTTCTTTTAGGTTCAAGCTTACAGATTGATGGCAGCATTTGGTGAAGAGCAGTAGTTTATACCAGTCAATGGAGGAATCAGCAGAGCTAGAGCGTTCCTCGCCAAGCTCTTTTATGCAATTTCTGGCGTGTAATATAGCCAGAATTGTACAGGGCTGATGACTGACTCTCCTGACTGTATTACGGTCCTGGCTACACTGGAGATTTCAGTCTCTGAGAATAATCAATCAGAATAGCCAGCAAAGTGGAAAAAATCCTTTTCCTCAATGTCACTTCCCCTGAACGCACCTAGTATCCCTGGACTACAAAATTGATCAATCACCTGCTCCATTAACTCTATAACAAGAGCCTTTATGTGACTCAGTTAATTGTGGAACTGTGCAATCAAACACACTGCTCACACTAAATAGTGATAAAGTCAGCTGACCTCATAAAATAACAAGCTGAATAAGGGTGAACCGGTGATCAGTGTTAAGCGATTAATTGCGCTACTAAAAATCTCCTGTGTAGCTTAGCTCTATCTAATTAGCCCAGATAACTAAATGCTGCAATAAATACATACATACATAATGATACGGCACATCCCGATTTTATACCGGAAGTAAATTCATCGTTTTTGATTGATTGGCATGTTAAGGTATTTACATTGAAATCCTGAACAATATTGAACATAGTGAGTGCTTTAATATATTATCGGGTAAATGTTAGAAACGTCACAAAAAATAATGGATAGCTTTTAATTTGACCTAAATGTAAAAATAAATGGTTAGTAACCTTAAGACCACCATATCTGAATATAATGCAGAGATGTTTTGTAAAGTCTTGTTCTATTTTTCAGCCTTTCAGCTAAACCCAGGGGCAGGCTAGGCTGGGGGGCAGGGGGGCAGACCAGGCTGATCCCATAGTGGGCTACCTTGGGCTGGTTCGATTCTTGCCCCTTGGGCTAAAATTTGCCATCCCCCCCCTGGCTAAACCTATAAGCACAGTTTAGGTGGTCTGTTATAACACACACAAACTGCATTGTGCCACCATTTCCAATAGCTAAGAAATCAGATATCATAATATATTTGTTTCTGCAAACTTTGGACATGAGGAGGCAGATTTACTAAAACTTCTAAAAAGGAAAAGTGGAGGTGTTGCCCATAGCAACCAGTCAGACTCTAGTTATTATATTCTAGAATGTCCTAGATAAATACATACATGCCAACTCTCCCGGAATGTCCAGGAGACTCCAGAATTCGGGTACGTCTCAAGGACTCACGGGAGAGCTGGCAATTCTCCCGCATCTGCCCACTTCCTGGCGAAGTGGGCTGATTTTGAGCTTTCATGATGTGATTCTCCGGGAATCGCATCATTTTGGCCCATCCCCTTGGTAAAATGACGCAAACGTGGAAATGATGTTTGCATCATTACGTCAAGGGGTGGGGTGCAAAATGACGCAATTCTCTAAGCCCCGCCCCTTCACACCCACCTCTTCCCAGAGGCTCCCGGAGGTCAACCTGGAAAGGTTGGCAACTATGTTTTAGATGTTTTAGTAAATCTATCCCTAGGTGATGAACTTCATTTTCTAGAAAGTGTATGGGTATTTTTGGTGGGAAGGAGAATGTCTCCAATTTAGCATTAGATCCTTCTCTCTCTACAGTCAATCAAATGCCTAAAATCAGGCTCACACAATGCTAGAGCAAAAAAAGATACCAATATATATATAAATATAAGCAAAAAGGAAAGGAAAAAAGCAATGGGTACTTAGAGGATAATAAAGTAAATAATGCATAAATCCAAAGATGCAGCATAGAAATTAGGCACGTACCCTATGTATGCTGTGTCTTGTTGCCTATATATCTATGTAATTATTTATTTAAAAAGAATTGACTATTATTATGTGGGGATTTTGATGACTACGGACATTTGTGATCAGCTACGTGCTTGGATTAATGCCCAGCTGAGCAGTTAGTGGCAGAGCGAGGTTTACAATCTAAATATTTTTGTCCTTCCGCCTGTGAGTGCAGCCTGATAACCCAACACCTACACAAAAGTTAATCAGTAAGTCACAATCTTTCTTGGCTATTCTACAGGGAAGGTCTTACTATGCTGTCTTACTATATCCTTCAGGACTGGTTTAAAGGCAAGGCAGAAAGGGCATTCACCCCAGGACAGTGAGAAACCAGGCTCCATGTTCTGATCTTTCTATAGTGTATCTTATTGGGGGGAGGATATTTGCTCTGAAACTCAGACTTGTGGTCTTTGGTAGTAGCTACAGGGAGCCTCTCTGAACCTAGCAGTGCTCCTGACATAAAACAGCTGTACATTGTTTGATAATATTCAGTAACTTGTCAGTCCCTGGTGATTTTATTTGTGCAAATTTAAACCAAAATCCCTCCCTTTCATTTATGCAGAGATGTCTTTATGGTGGTTTACATTTAAAGACAAACTCTTGGCTATTTTATTATGGATTAACTCCCTCCCCCCAGAACTACAGAGTTCCCAGGTCCAGTATGGGGAAGGGAGTTGATCCATGAAACAAAGTTAGCCATCTTTAAGGCTGGCATTCCACAATTCATTCAAGTGCTAAAATAGACCAGATTCACAAGTGATGATCCACGTATGTACAATATATGTACAATAAAGCTTTCAGTTCAAAAAGGTCCGAGTGTTCTTATTTAGGTGAAGGAAACTTAAGGTGACTTCTCATATACATATAATTTACAGACAGTGATGCATTATTACTTATAATAAGTGGTAGGATTCAGCCGGTTCTCCAGAACCCACACCTAATTTTAGGCTCGGTTCGGCGAACTGGTGACTACAGGCTGAGTCCACCATCTTCATGTGGGGAGCAGGCTCCTTTAAAAAAAATACTCATTTGTCCGCGTCGACACTCCTCCTCTCTGCCTGGTCCACACTGAATGTCGGGCATGACGTCATCACACGCGACGTTCAGTGAGGAGCGGTGCAGAGAGGAGTCTGCATCAGGGAGCAAGAAGACAGAAGAGAATAAAAGAGAAGAAAGAAGCCGATAGAAAAGGTGAAGGAACGAAAGCAAGGGGGAGCAAAGGCAGTGTGATAGAGTGAAGGGGGAGCACAGGCAGCATGGCAGAGCATGAAGAGGAAGCACAGGCAGAATGGCAGAGTGTGAAGGGGAAGCAAAGACAGCATGACCAGGGCCTGATCAACCACTAGGCTGACCAGGCTGCCGCCTGGGGCGCTGGGTCCCGGGGGGCGCGGCACTGGGGGTATTTATTTATTTTTTTCATTCTTTTTTTTTTTTCTTCATTAATTTTTTTTTCGGGGTGGGGGAGGGGGTGGTCTCGCCGCGGGGGGTCGCCGCGGGGGGAGGGGTCGCCGCGGGGGGGTGGAGGGCTCGACGATCAAAAGCATTGGTGGTCAGTGGTTAGCAACACACAGCCAATCACCAGGCTGCCTGTTGCTGTGCAGCAGACAGGAAGCAGGACGTCTTCACTTCCTATCTGCTGATTTGAGGAGAGGAGCGACGCTGGCACAACTACAAGTAAGTGAAGGGGGGAACTGCCCTGCATATCTATAGGGAGGGGGGGAACTGCCCTGCATATCTATAGGGAGGGGGCGGGGACTGCCCTGCATATCTATAGGGAGGGGGGGAACTGCCCTGCATATTTCTAGGGAGGGGGGGGAACTGCACTGCATATCTATAACGAGGGGGGGGGAACTGCCCTGCATATCTATAGGGAGGGGGGGGAACTGCCCTGCATATCTATAGGGAGGGGGGGGAACTGCCCTGCATATCTATAGGGAGGGGGGGAACTGCCCTGCATATCTATAGGGAGGGGGGGAACTGCCCTGCATATCTATAGGGAGGGGGGGGAACTGCCCTGCATATCTATAGGGAGGGGGGGAACTGCCCTGCATATCTATAGGGAGGGGGGGGAACTGCCCTGCATATCTATAGGGAGGGGGAAACTGCCCTGCATATCTATAGGGAGGGGGGTACTGCCCTGCATATCTATAGGGAGGGGGGGGAACTACCCTGCATATCTATAGGGAGGGGGGGGAACTGCCCTACATATCTATAGGGAGGGGGGGGAACTGCCCTGCATATCTATAAGGAGGGGGGAACTGCCCTGCATATCTATAGGGAGGGGGAGAACTGCCCTGCATATCTATAGGGAGGGGGAACTGCCCTGCATATCTATAGGGAGGGGGGGGGGAACTACCCTGCATATCTATAGGGAGGGGGGGAACTACCCTGCATATCTATAGGGAGGGGGGGAACTACACTGCATATCTATAGGGAGGGGGGGGAACTACCCTGCATATCTATAGGGAGGGGGGGGGACTACCCTGCATATCTATAGGGAGGGAGAGGGGGGACTGTCATGCATGTGTTTAGGGAGGGAGAGGGGGACTGTCATACAAATCTATAGGGTGGGAGGGGGGGAGGGCTGCCATGAAAATCTATAGGGAGGGAGAGAGGTTGATATGTATGAAGGAGGGCAGAGGAGGGGGGCTGATATATGTGACTGGGGGTGTTTTGATCTGACGGGGGGGGATAGCTACAGGGTGGAGGTAAGGAAAATAGCTGCAAGGGGGATGGGTGCAGGGTGGGAGGTAAAGAAAATGGCTGCAGCAGGGGTTAAGGAAAATGGCTGTGGAGGGGGGGGGTTGTGGTTAAGGAAAATGGCTGCAGGGGGTATTTAAAAAATAGCAGCTTTGGGGGGCAGAATCTCATGATTGTGTGGTGGTCACATGGGTGGTCTCAGCAATCACTAGAATACTAAATATTAGTGAGATGGGGCTGGTAGAGGTTTGTATATGATTGACAACAAATATTCAGATATTGATTATATATGCCTGTCCATTGGGGTACTTTTAGCTGGCCATAATGGAGTGTTTTGTTTTAACTAAAGGGCCTAATCATTCAGGGTTTGTTAACATTTTGCATTTTAATACATTTTTGCATTTTCAAAACAGGACGCCAACTTTCCAGAAGCCAGCGAGAGGATAACAAAGTTGCAAGAGAGAAGAGCAAGAACAGGTAAGAGACAATGGCACAATTTGTCTAAATTTGAATGCTGGAGAATACACCTGAACATTCATATTCAGGAGTGTTCCTATACACCTATATATTTGGAGGAGGGGGGGGGGGGGGGGGGCGCTGCGGCCGTATTAGCCTAGGGCGGCCTTAACCCTTAATCAGGCCCTGAGCATGGCAGAGTGTTTTGAGGGGCAAAGGCAGCATGGCAGAGTGTGATGAAGAGGGGCATTACTGTGGCATAATTTGAAATGGGGGCACTACTGTGTGGCATAACATGACTATTTACTATTATTTTCTTGATATTAGCAGCATAAAATATTTTTTTGAGTATTAAATTATTTGAATATTAATATGCATTAAATGCATATTAATTTGAGTATTAAATGCATGAAATATTAAACTACCTTTCGGAACATCTTTTTGCATACTTAAAACGGTCATTAGGGCAGAGAACTGGTTGTTAATTTATTTAAATCCCACCACTGCTTATAATATATATTATAGATTTCCTAATAACCACTGAAGTGATGACATCAGAACTCAATGTTTATACAAATATTATTCACAGGAGTGTATTTGGGTGTGTCAAACAATTCATAGGGATAGATTTATCGAATCTTCTAAAAAGCAAAAGTGAAGATGTTACTCATAGCAATCAATCAGATTCTAGATATCATTGATATAGATATCTAGCATGTTCTAGAAAACGAGAGCTAGAATCTGACATTTTTACTTTTTTTGGAAGGTTTGATAAAGCTACTCCATAGACTTTGCTATTGTTTTATGTGTGATTGATACTAAAACCTCTTATCATATTTTCATATCTCTTCTCATATTTCATATAAATATCGCCTTTCATTTTACGATTAATTAGTAATTTATTAAGTGTGAATATTGATGACCACTGCTTCTTTACGCCATTCTCCTTTACCCTCTAGACTGTACTGTTACATAAATTACAGAAGCTATTTTATTATAGGATAATATTTAACATATTACTGGATGTCAAAGATAAGAAGCCTGTTATTCATTTATAGTGTGTGTTGGTGTGAATGACTCATTAGAAATATTTGACATACACTAGAAAAAATGGGTAAATCGGTTTCCTCAAAAAAAAAAAAAAGGTGTGTTTGTGATAAGTCTATTGATGCACATTAAAACAATATATTAATATGTGCCGCCCTCACTGAGTACTACGTGTGTAAAATGGAAGCGGGTGACATGGTGACAGCTTGGTGTAACAGGATCCTCTTACCTCAATGTCTGTTTGCAGAGCCGTAACTAGAAATTATAGCGCCTGGGCCAAGAAGGAAAACTCGCACCCCCTAGCCCTCAACTCTAACCAAATTAACCTAGAATTTTCATTATTCTGCGCCACGGTTTTACCAACCACTAAATGCAGAGGTGGAACTAGCGAGTTGTGGGCCCTTGTGGGCCCAATTTGCTTTGGGCCCTCTGTTTTTCATCCTACATAGTTGAAGCTTCTCCCTAAGAGACACTCCTCCTATCCTTAGGAAACACTGTAATACCATAGAGGTCAAAAAGCAGAACTACAGTAATGTGAGTTGTAGTGACACCACTGACACGTGACCCACTTGTATATGGCGTGGGGAGGATTTCAACTTTTGGTTAAAGGGTTGGATTTTCCCCTTCAACACTGGCTGATTCTGTGGCCTGGCTCACCCAGTCTGGTTACATGGGCCTGTCTCACCTTTTCCACCCTGGCAAGTCCCTCAAAGGCAAGTGCTGTTAAAGTGCAAAGTTCCCTCTCTGCTGCTCAAAATCCCTTTCAATGCCATAAAAGTAGATCCTACTTTCCCAGCAGTAAAAGGGAGTTCAGAGCAATGCTCTCTGTGAAAAGAGAAGTCTTATGGGTCAGTACTCCAAAGCTCCCCACCTCTCTTTGGATCCATAACTGGTATATGAAACCAAATAGTTCATTTTGTCAGGGCCAGATTAAGGGCTGCATGGACCTGGGGCTGAAAATTAAAAAAGGGCATGTTGTGAGCAGTGTTGTCCCACTGGAGGTGTGGTCAGTGATAACTGGGTGTGGCCAGATGTGTGTAGGCGTGGTCAGCGCGATGGAGGGCATAGCTTGCAAATCCCTCCAGCCACCTACATCTCCCTCCCATCCTTCCTTATATAAAGAGTGCAACACTAGCTGGTTCACACACAGTGTCGGACTGGGGCATGAAGGGCCCACCGGGGGCTGAAACGCCAGGGGCCCACCAGAAGGGGTGTGGACAGCCATCAAAGAGGCAAGACCAGACACTAGAAGGGGAGCTGGGTGGAAGTTAGTACAGCACAAGTCACACACAGCCTCCGTAGACGCAGCCCCCACCCCATTCAGCAACAGGCATCCTCGTGATTGGTTGCCTGTTGCTTTCCAATTACAGGACTGTCCCCTAGCAACCAGTTAACCCTCACCACCCTCCCCACGCCTGGAGCCCACCTGGCTGGCCTGGGCCTATTTCTGTGGAGAGGCCTGGGCTGCAGCTCCAACATGCCCACTGTTAATCTAGCCCTGGATTTCTGCAAAACAAGTTTGCTGAAAAGCAAGTGTGTGCCCAGTTAGAGAAGCCAATTCCAACCTGCTCCAGAAAACTGAAGGACAACATGATGGACATGTATAGCCAGGAAGAAACATGTCAGATGCTTAATGTGTATTATTCCTTTCAGTACTGTACAGGCTTTTATATATAATATTGGCTTTAGTATCATTTTAATCTGCTGCAAATCTCTTGGGGCAGAATCATCATGAAATGAGAGTCATGTTTTATTTGACATGTCAGAACATATGTGTAACAACTTTCATAACCACATGTCAGCCTGCCCGGGACTTAGCCTTACACATAATGTAAATAAAATGAAAATAACTGACTGACCCATCATATCATTTAAACCAAAAAGACAAAAAAACTACTCACCCACATTAGGAAGCATACTAATCTAGCAGCTGTTACACATACAAGGCCTGACCAGCATACCCTCTCACCTCACTCTTCTCCAAGTACCTTTGACTCGGTTTCGAGTCTCCCTTCAACGTAAAATGACATCCACAGACTACCGGCCTCAAGCACCTTCCACCTCTCAGTCAATTGACAACAGTTACTTCCCTAAAAACCCAGCTGTCACCATCTTTTTCACTTTATTGAAAAATTAATTGTCTATCACATGATCCTGCTTGCAATTGGCCAATAGCTTTAATCCATACTATTGGCCAAACTGACCACTTTGTAGTGATTGGCTGGAGGGCATGTCAATCGTGATGTGTCTGTGTTGGGTGCGGAATGTGGGGAGAGAGTGGACCTGTGGTTTATTCTCCCTTATGCTGGTTGTCACTGAGCTGTGTAAGCAGTGGTGCAGTGGCTCCCATTGTACTGGAGAGAAGTACTGGCGGCCCGGCTACTGAGGCGGTGGCAGCGGTCCCCATGATCTCCATGGGCCCCGGTGCCGGACACTGCCCACATCGGCGGTAGTTCCACCACTGACTGAAAGTTCCAATCAGAATCCCAATTCATGTGTATACTTACACGATTTACCTTCAGATCTGTGCTCCTCATCTGTCATAGCCATCTGCTGAAAAAATTGTGACTCTGTAAACACTATGGAGATCTGTTTACACTGCTGATCAGTACATACACCCTTCAAAATTTACACTTCGACCACTGGCGATAATATTAAAATTGGTTTTAATAAGATAATTACTGGATGGTGTGGAAGTCAAATAATTGGATGACGTAGGCAGGGGCGAACGGAGGATTGTCGGGGGGGGGGGGCGTTTCTTCAGCGCTGTCCTATACAGCAGCCACGGCGCTGTCTAAGAAGCGTCCGCGGCGGTGCTGTATACACTACAGCACTGCCGCGGACGCTTCTTTGACAGCGCCGCGGCTGCTGTATAGGACAGTGCAGCTATAGCGGCCACTTAGTTAGCGCAGGGGGGGTTTCTGGAGACTCAGAAACCCCCCCTGCGTGCGCCACTGGTAGGCTAAATTGATTAATATTGTTTTACTGCGCGATTGCGATTAGTACGCTACATCATAACAGGGTTAATAACTCAATCGCATGGCTAAACAACACACATTTACATTCACACTTACATTTTGTAAATAGTAAACATTTATTAAAGTTCCAATCCACATTCATTTATCAGTAAATGTATTAGAGATTATTTATACATAGATAATACTACAGTAAAGGTAACGATGGTTCAGGTCCACAGAAATGTGTGGAGTTTGGTATCATATTAATCTATATTTTACTAGCTGAAATTCGGTGTCAATAGGGAAGTGATCGCATTTTGCATAGTTGGAATAAGTTGTTCCCCCACCTTTGGAAGAAGATCAAATAAATTGACATATGACCAACAGTCTACTGGAACATCGTTAACCCTGGACCAATGAAGAACGTTCTAAGTGTTATCTGTGTATATTTGTGACATCATTACTGTTTATGTTAAGTCAAACTGTATATAAGCAAGTCCCTGGGCCAGTATTAAATCCTCTTTGACTACAGACTACAAGACTGACTTTGGACCTGGGGAGGCGCTTGCGTAATGTATTCATATATACTTTCCTATATATTGTTATACCTTTCATTCATCATCATGGTTTGCTGTTATCCTGCTATATTTTGGTATTAAATCTCTTTGTGCTTTGGAACCACATTAATCGCATGGGACAATATTTGTTGGTAGCGACAAGATGAACATTACAATGGTTAGTTAGTTTACAAATTAAAGAAGGGTGAATTTTTGTTGAATCTTTCTGGAATAGGCTGCAGTTGAGAATAGAAATGTGATAGGTACAGCGTGCTGGAATGATGGACAGTGAAAGAGAATTGAAGGCAGGGTACACAGGAATTATGATAATAAGAGGCATAATAATATAATATGTTATTGTTAGAGATGAATAGTGGGAGTTAATTTAATAAGCGGGTGTAAATGTGTACAGTATATGGTGAAAAATGATGACAAGTACAGAAGCAGTAAGTTTACTTATCACTGAGTGACATTAAAGGGAGTGAACAGATTGTTACATAATAAACAACATAGATAATGAAATAGTATGCATGAACATAGATAAGAAATATAAATTGTGCTTAAAACAGAAAAATATATAAATAAATAAATAAAAGACATAATGAAATAGAGTAAATGTACAAGCAAGAACAGATGTAAAAAATTATTTAATAAGTGTAAAAGAAAAGACAAAACATGTATGCTATTGGGTATGTTTGGCAAAGACGGAAATCTTACTGAAGCCACTACTAATACCGAAATGTATTTGAATAACTTACTTATTAACACAGCGGGCTACCACTGCAACAAGTTTATACACCTTCTTTATCATTCCATATTATTTATTATTTTCTCTACAATTTATTATCATTTATGGATTGTCATTGACTTACATTTTGATCCATACTATTTAGCAATCAGAGATTAAGAGGAGAAAGACTGAAATACTGTATATGTGGGAAGTACTTAGAAAGCAACCAGAGGGTAAAAAATTACCAGCATTGAAATCATGAAATGCAAAGCTATGCCATATCTGACAGCAAGTATAATAAGCTAAACAATATCTGATAGCAATTATAATATGAATAACCCTAATTGTTGCCAAATCTAATGTGATAAGCCTTGTTGTCATATGAAATATGCTGAGTCATATCAGATGCCAGGTATACAAAGCTGAGCCACCGCTGGCGCCATCTATAATATGCTGAGTCATATCTGATGCCAGGTATACAAAACTGAGCCACCTCTGGTGCCATATATAATATGCTGAGTCATATCTGATGCCAGCTATACAAAGTTGAGCCACCTCTGGCGCCATCTATAATATGCTTAACAATATCTGACGCCAGGTATACAAAGCTGAGCCACCTCTGGCGCCATCTATAATATGCTAAGTCATATCAGATGCCAGGTATACAAAGCTGAGCCACCTCTGGCGCCATCTATAATATGCTGAGTCATATCTGATGCCAGATATACAAAGCTGAGCCACCTCTAGCACCATCTATAATATGCTTAACCATATCTGACACCAGGTATACAAAGCTGAGCCACCGCTGGCGCCATCAATAATATGCTAAGTCATATCAGATGCCAGGTATACAAAGCTGAGCCACCTCTGTCGCCATCTGTAATATGCTGAGTCATATCTGATGCCAGGTATACAAAGCTGAGCCACCTCTGTCGCCATCTGTAATATGCTGAGTCATATCTGATGCCAGATATACAAAGCTGAGCCACCTCTAGCACCATCTATAATATGCTTAACCATATCTGACACCAGGTATACAAAGCTGAGCCACCTCTGGCGCCATCAATAATATGCTAAGTCATATCAGATGCCAGGTATACAAAGCTGAGCCACCTCTGGCGCCATCTATAATATGCTTAACAATATCTGACGCCAGGTATACAAAGCTGAGCCACCTCTGTCGCCATCTGTAATATGCTGAGTCATATCTGATGCCAGGTATACAAAGCTGAGCCACCTCTGTCGCCATCTGTAATATGCTGAGTCATATCTGATGCCAGGTATACAAAGCTGAGCCACCTCTGGCGCCATCTATAATATGCTGAGTCATATCTGACACCAGGCATACAAAGCTGAGCCACCTCTGGCGCCATCTATAATATGCTTAACCATATCTGACGCCAGCTATACAAAGCTGAGCCACCTCTGTCGCCATCTGTAATATGCTGAGTCATATCAGATGCCAGGTATACAAAGCTGAGCCACCTCTGTCGCCATCTGTAATATGCTGAGTCATACCGGGTGCAAGTATAGAAATGTGAGACTTTTTTGGTGCCATCTATAATATGCTAAACTTATACAAATTATTTAAAGTTGAGGTCTATTATCTGCAGACCTATTATATAGCTCAACTGTATGGTTGGCTCAAGTTCGTGCTCAGCATTTATTAATTGTCGTCAAATTGGGCTCAACTTTCAATACTTTGTACCTGAAAGGCTCAGAATATTATTCATTTCTTACCACCAGATTTGGCTGAATTTATGGACTTAACACTAGGGGGTAAATGTATGAAGCTCCGGGTTCTTCAACACCCGCGAGTTCGGCGTCTTCGGCGTTTAAATTTAAAGCGGCGCTGCCTTGTAAAGGGAAGTTTCCCTTTACAAGGCAGCGCCGCTTTAAATTTAAACGCCGAAGACGCCGAACTCGCGGGTGTTGAAGAACCCGGAGCTCCATACATTTACCCCTAGATGTTACTAAGTATATTATACTTGACACTAAGGTGGAGACGCAATTTCTGGCCATGTGGTGCACCAACATAGTGCTGCGCACATTTCCGGTAATCATGGTCGGAATCTCCGGTCATCTTTTCTCGCACCTCTATTGGATGCAAGGAAAAATGAGTGTAGATTCCAGCTATAACACCAGCGCAAGGTGTCTCCAAGGACGTTCTGAACGCGCCTCACTCCTAGTTGAATCTCCCCCTAAATATGACCCAGGATATTATAGATGGCACCAGATGTGGCTCAGATTATTGTACTTGCCATAGTGTAGGCCTCAGTATATAAAATGTTGCACCAGATATTTCTTAGATATTATATTGGCACCAGATAAATATTATTATCTAAGTTACACCCCCACCTTGCACTGACAAGGGGTTCCTATAGGTTATTATTTGCATAATCAAAAGATGCAATGGAACAGGGAAAACAAAATCCTCTGTTTGCATATCAGAGTAAAAAAAAAAAAAATCTCTTAACTAAATAAATATTTCCACTAAAAAGTGAATCTGAAGATCTTCCTTTTCAATCTTATTGACTTTCCATTATGTGTTTATCTTCAAATCTGCATAGTTTTATGGCAGAGTGAAATAAAGGAATGTGCAATTGCAAAGTGGAATCTCAAGGACACATCTAAGAATGCCGTAGCAGAAGCTTGACCTCAAATACAACATGCCAATGTTTAACAGGCCAATGTTTCATTTATGCTGCTTCCCAGACACAAAGACTAAATTCTTAAAGGAATTAGACTTTCACGTAGTCTACCTGATATGAATATTTCATTCCCTAATAATGCGGGCTTAGATGACCAGATCCACTTTCACATTTTCAGGCTGTGTTGGTTGCTACGTGAATCATATTTTCATTTGTCAGCCTATCCAGTAATTACATTTTTGTACACACATAAGGCTTTGTTTTTATAGCATTTTGAAGTAGAAATCTAATTAGTTTATGGGCATTAGTTAAAAATATTAAAATGTTTGATAAAATACACTCTTCCTTATTTCTTTCCCCCTTACTTCTATGCACTTTGTGAGACCCTGCAACGCTATTCAAAAATAAAATCATCTAGTTCTCACAAATACAGATATTCCAAATCTATGCAATGTATGAGCTACTGGAAATAAGGGTATTATTCAATTATTTTTATAATAGTTTTTGTGTCCAAGGGAGACTCACCTCTGACTCCAAGAACTCTTCTTTCAGAGAGTCAACGCACTTTAGTGTATATTAATTCTATGTTTCTATATAATTAATAATAAGTTGCAATTGAGACCTTATTCACAGTTCCCCTGTACCTATTTGAGATTGACTTCGAAGCGGCAATATCTGGTGAAGTCATAAATGTAGGCCTTTCCCCACAAAAGCAGCCCCAAAGTTAAATTAATAGCCCCCGTGTTTAATACTTAGGCCTCCTTACCTGAAACCAGCCCTACATTAAATGAATAGCATTCACATTTAATAGATAGACCTATATCCCACTGCAAGCCCCAACATTAAATTAAATTAATATCACTTACATTTAATAAATGCACCTATTTCCTCCCAAACTGCCCCCAAATTAAATAGTTAGTATTAACATTGAATAAATAGCCCTCCTTCTTCAAATAACTCAGCCCCACCTTCAATTATAAATCCCCCAAACCACCCTAACATTAATTAAATAATGTAATCACCCAACCTTAAATTAATAGCCACTGGCATGACCCCATTATTAAATTAAATAGGACCCACAAGCAAATAAATTTTCCTCACCAATAAATTAATATTTCCCACCCACTATTAAGTGATTAGCACATACCCTCACCATTACATTAATACCCAGCCTCCACCCCATTACATTAAGAATCTCTCCTCCCCTGACCCTTTCCTTCTACCACCCTGCTATGTAGATTTCAGAAGCAGACTCTTCTGACTGCCTCACTTATTTGATGCACAGATGGGATTGCATGTATGTCATGTGGTACATGCCCCATGTGTGTTAGGAATTGGATGTCTGTGCAGGAGAGAGTGGGGCCGGGACATAGTGTGGAGAAGGGAGTAGCGGAATGGATCTGGAGATCCGCGGCTGTAAAGGGGAGGGACCAGCCTGTCAATCAGTACCACCTGGAGAAGAGGTTTCTGGGGCAGTACACCCCTGAAGTGGGAAAGACTTTATTATAGATAACAGTACAAACTCTATGCATTTACTTAACACCTGGGGCACTTACTGTCATTAAATAAAACCACTTTGTTTAAATTAAATAAATGTATTATATAATTATAAAGAAGAAGTGTAGTTATTAAAAACACTATGGACTCCAATCCCTCTCTAAATAAATCACTTCATTCTGCAGTGTTGTTGTTAGCCACCTGAAGACCCCTTCTACTAATCTTTCATTGTGAGAACAGTATAGAGCTTAATTAACACTAATTGGCAACTTGATTAAAAAACGAGCAGTGAACATCCTGGGGCTTGAAAACTCCAGTTATATCCCTGATAATATTCAATACATTTTTGCATATATAACGCTAGATTAAATTAATCAAGTTGTGATTTAAAATCTTATGCCTATTTATAGAGTTAGACTGCTTTTCTGCTGTAGTGGTTCATAACGCATATGTTAACACCTGTAGGGCCAGTTTAAAAAAAAAAAGCTTACATAAAAAGTATGAAACAAACTCATATACTATATGTTTGTATACTTATTAAAATACCAATCATTGGTTACTAAGCAACAATGTAGGGGAGATCAGTCTCAAACACTGAAATAACACTGAATGTGGGTATATCATAACATATTGCACTACAGCAGCTTGTATAAACATATCCTTCTCCCAATGGAAAACTAGATCATGTGTGTACATCATCTGCATTTATAATATATATGGATACATGGTAACAAGTAAAAGTTACACCAGATATATATGGAAAGAAAACCACCCAAAACAATAATGATAAACATTTGTTTGAAATTGCCCTATATACAAGTAACACTTATGTATAAACAACACTTATGTATAAACATTTATCTATTATATCTGGAATTCAGCCCATTGTAACAAATGTATATACATGTGAACCATAAAAGGACCTTGCATATATTTAAGACACTAATGTGGTGATGGAATGGGATAGAACATACTTGCCAACTCTCCTGGAATGTCCGGGAGACTCCCGGATTCTGGGTGAGTCTCCCGGACTCTCGGGAGAGTATGGCAGCCTCCTGCATCTGCCCACTTCCTAGTGAAGTGAGCAGAATTAGATCCAAAATATTGTGATATTCTGAGCCCTGCCCCCACGCTCGCCCACCACCCCCACGGCAGCTCCCGGACGCCGACTGACATAAGTTGGCAAGTATGGGATAGAAGCCATTAGTTCATCATCATCATCATCATTTAGTTATTCATTGACAATCATCTGCATTATAAGTCATGTAGCAGAACCATTTGTGATTAATTTGAGCTGTTAAGAATCTAAACCAATGATGTTTGGATGACAGGTATTCAAGAGAAATTACAGAATGTTATTCCCTGGCTAATACTAGGGTAAATACACATATTTGTCACAAGATGTATCAATATTCTATGTTGGTATGGGTAGCTTAGATATTTCCTCTTGGGAAGTATATATGGTCAGAGATAATAATCGCCATTCATGGTGACTATTATTACTAAAATATTTATGATGTACCATTAAAGAACAACAATATTGTGATTAGTAATATTAATGATGTACCATTAAAAAACAACAACATTTTGATCAGTAACATGTGCATTATATATTAGCATATATTAAAAACTTAAAACACCTCTACAGTATAATGCCAGATAAATTTAAATACCACAATTGTGCAGGTAAAATGACCAATTCATTAAGAAACACATTAAAATCAAAATTATGATTAATTTATTGCATTTAAAGATTTGGCTTACTTATTACACCTAGAAATGTGATTTCTTGTATAAAGCACACCAGGGGGTAAATGTATCAAGCTGAGAGTTTTCCGGCGGGTTTGAAAAGTGGAGATGTTGCCTATAGCAACCAATCAGAATCTAGCTATCATTTTGTAGAATGTACTAAATAAATGATAGCTAGAATCTGATTGGATTTTCAAACCCGCCGAAAAACTCTCAGCTTGATACATTTACCCCCAGGCCTGCTCTGTCTATCACATGTAAAATTTTGCACCCAGGGAGATGGTGTGATCTTGGCTCATAAATTCATGCGCATAACTGTAAACTGGGCACATACATGCAAAAATAATCTCATAATAGCCTCACTACTGTATCACAAAACAGCATTTGCACTGTGCTTTTGTACTTTAATGATTGCTGTTTATTTATATATTGTCATCTTATTATGCAGGACTTTACACAGAATGTTTAATCATTCAGCGGAGTTTACAGTCTCTACCACATAAACACACACTAAGGCTAATTTCATTAGCAGCCATTCAACCTATTAGCAGGCTTATGGACTGTGGAAAGAAATTGGAGCACCCTGAGAAAACCCACACATATACAGGAGAACATACAATCTTCCAATCTTCACTCAGACAGTGCCCAGGTCAGAACAGAACCCATGGTGCCAGTACTGTAAGGTACCTAAACTAATCACTGTGGCACCGCGCTGTCTACTTTTGCACATAATAAATGACCTTTGTAATGTCACATGGACTGCCCTTTAAAAACTACAAGCACTTTGCAGAAAAGGTTTATGGAGGAACTAAACACAAACAAAATATCTTTTATACCACATAATGAATAGTACTTCGTTACATAAAGTACCTTTTTGTAGCAGCAGTTGTGGCCCCCATAATACTACAAATATTTTTTCAGTTGCTTACTGAACACTGCCACATATCTGTGAATGTTCACAACAGACCCCACGACACTGAGTTTGATCAATAAATATACTGCCTCGTTAGCAGTAACGCATGCTATATATTTTGTTTTGCCTGCTTACATATATCACAAATACAAAACAATGGAGAAATAAAGGGAAGTAAACTGTCCTTCTCAGTTCATATAAAATATATAATTTTATTTATCAATAGTTAAACAATAATCTATTGACAAAGGTGATGAATAACTTGTACAGATCAGAATTATACATTGTTGTGGCTGCCAGACACCAGAGAACAGTACTGTCTGTATTTATCACTTTCATAATATCTTTTATTTATTACATTCCCTTTCTTTTAACAAATATAAACATTTTTATTATGACACGTTATAGGCTATCAGCAATATCACATTTCTCTGCACACTTTGAGAAAGATCATTTTGCAGCGAGCAGTTAAAAGCTGATATTGTGAAGCTGATGAAAGTAGGTTAATATTCCTAATTCATTCATTTGTATGCTATGAGCAGATGGCTATAGCTTGCAGGAGGTTTTCTTTTCCACTTATATGAGTTAAATTGGACTTTAGCCAAAAGCTTAATTGCTGATTTGGCAAGTCAACAAACTTTAATAATAAAGGCCTGCCAGGGCCATCTTAACAACATTATGGGCCCCCTGGGCAAAGCAGTGCACCGGGGCCCCTACACACACATATATATATATATATATATATATATATATATATATGGATATAGATGTATAGAGATACAGATATAAATATAGATATAGATATATAGAGATAGAGATAGATGTACTTGCTCAGTGACCCTTGAGGGTTTTTTTTGCAGGTTTTTTCTTTTGCAGGATTATTTATTCTAATTAGGAGCCCTGCCTATTGGGCCCCCTTGCCCGTGGGGCCCCCGGGCTCCTGCCCATCGTGCCCAATGGAAAAGATGGCCCTGAGGCCTGCCGATGGCCCTAGACAATCTTAAGAAACAGTCAGACATACAAAGGACAATTCATTAGCCATATGATTTAGAGATATACAGCACGTTTAATCTAACACATATGCGCCTATTTCACCATTATGAGGGGAAAGAGCACATTCTGCTTTATTAAGAGCCCCATCTAGATGCTTTGGGGTAGATTTATCAAACTTTCTAAAAAGGAAAAGTGGAGGTGTTGCCAACAGCAACCAATCAGATTCTAGCTATCATTTTGTAGAATGTACTAGATAAATGATTGCTAGAGTCTGATTGGTTGCTATGAGCAACAACTCCACTTTTCCTTTTTGGAAGGTTTGATACATCTACCACTAAGTGCGTGATTGCAGTCTGTTTTATCGCATTAAAGATCTGCCTACTATGACCTTTAGCCCACCCCCTTCATTTAGGTTTTCTATTGTTCTCTGTAAATATTAGTTTTTGGAGGTTTTTTTATGTCTTATATAAGTAATGAGAGCAAGGAGAAACTGGGACTATCTATATTACATGTGTCACATATCTATATTACATTGATATCTGCCTAGCTCCCAACATATTACTCAGGTAAAATGGGGTAGTTGTCATGACACATTGGAGAGCATGTGATGTCCCCGAGGGGCATGCTCAGTGCTTCCGAAGTGCTTCCCACATCCCTCCCAACTTCTCGTGTATCGTGACTAGTGATGGGCGGGTCCGGTTCCCCGAGAACCGAACCCACCCGAACTTTGGGTATCCGAGTACCGAGCTGAGTAGCTCGGTACTCTCCTGCCCGCTCCGAATCCAAATCGAGGCCGAACGTCATTGTGATGTCGTCGGATCTCGGGGCTCGGTTCTCGCGATACTTCAAGATTATAGATACACGCCTCCACAGCAATCCATCGCTATTTGACAGAGGGAGAGAGCAGGGTCTAGTCACAGGCTGATTAGAGCAGGGACAGAGAATCCAATATTCTTATTCCAATTGCTGTAACAAAAATCGCTAGAGAAGAGAGGAGCATAGAGGTTTATTTTATTTTTGTAATATTTGGCACTCCCCAGTGCTTTTGGGGTGTCCCCCATAATTGTGCATAAATATTTCTGGCTGTCAAAAGTCATATCTGTCAGCAGTATCTACTAAATAATTTTTAGCACTCCCCAGTGGTTTGCGCTCAGAATGGATTCAAAGCAGTCCACATATGATCTGAATGAGCAACCAGGTTCTGTCACCAGTCCTGATGTTAGTGTTCCCAGTACGTCATCTGGCCAAGGCGATGTCAAACAACAGAGTGTTTTCAAATTAGTGCAAAAAACAAAAACCAAAAAAAAATTTACTGTATTGAAGCGAAAAAGAAGTGTAACTGAGCAAAAGTTAAGTGACGATAAAAAAAAAATTGCAAGCATGCCATTCTACACACGCAGTGGCAAAGAGAGAATGAGGCCTTCACCTTTGGCTATTAGTGGCAGATCCCAAAAAGTTACCCAGCCTACAATTGGTGCACAACTACTGTTACGCGTCAAAGCCGAGCTGCAAGATAACAGTGAGGCATTACAGGAGAATATTTGCTCTGATTCACAAATGACAACAATCCCTGTGGAGAGTCCATCCAACAGTGGGATGTCTAATCGTGAGCATTCTGCTGATGTGTGCCTGAACAGCCCAAGTGTAGCCGCTGATACACAAATTGAGGATGCCACTTTGGAAATAGAAGAGGATGAGGGGGAGATTTATGGAGGTGACGAGGGCACTAATGAGGATGTTGATGATTATGATGCAGACAGATACCAAATTGCCTTTCTCAATTTCTATTTATATTCTAGATTATATAACGGCTGAATAGTTTTCTATTTTACTCCTAGTGGAGAGGGGATCTGATGCAGACGGATACCAAACTGCCTTTGTCTATTTCTTTGTATATTCCAATTTCTAGTTCTACAGTCTATGCAGGCTGCTTTTTTTTCTATTTTACTACATGTGGATGGGGGGGGGGGGGATCTGATGCAGACAGATACCAAACTGCCTTTGTCCATTTCTTTGTATATTCGAATTTCTAGTTCTACAGTCTATGCAGGCTGCTTTTTTTATATTCAACTACAAGTGGTGGGCGGGGGCGGGACATAGATAGCCACCAAAGTACCGTGGTCCATTTAATTTTACTTTCTAGCTCCACAGTCTGTGCAGGTTGCTTTTTTTATATTCAACTACAGGTGGAGGGTGGGTGTGGGGGGGGGGGGCATAGATAGCCACCAAAGTACCGTGGTCCATTTAATTTTACTTTCTAGCTCCACAGTCTGTGCAGGCTGCTTTTTTAATATTCAACTACAAGTGTAGGGTATAATATACACCCAAAGACGATGGCTACATTGCCAATAATCAAAGATGAAGGGGGTAGATAACTTGTCTGTATAATTTGCAGACAAGTGTTAAGGACGTCCTACCAGGGATTAAACTGTTTTTTTCATAATTTATTAGCTTTAGAATTACCTCACTTATCTAAGAAACTGGTGGAGCACTAAATTAGGTTATTTTAGACCAAAAAAATTGTATTTTTTTTCAGAAATAGCAAAACAAAACCAAACAAAACCAAAACCAAAACCAAAACACGCAAGCGCGGTTGTGCAAAACCAAAACCAAAACTTGACGGTAATCAAGATCCAAAACCGAATCCAAAACCAAAACACGGGGGTCAGTGACCATCTCTAATCGTGACAAGTGGCTGACGTGTGGCACTGTCCTGCTTTAATCTGGACAGTATTAGGTATGTATGTACGTACGTGGATAAATATGTGCTTTCCCGTATAAAGTCCATCTGGATGGTGACAACGGTGGAACATTGACCTCTGACACCTTAAAGAGTGTATACAAATCAGGTAGTTTATCAGGGTAAAAAGATGATGCTGACACTAACTTTTCTGGGAACGTCCCTCAGAAGAGGCCGCCGCTCAGGTCTTTTAAGAGCGGGACACAGAATATAAATATACTGCAGAATGCAGATATGTATCACCAGAAATACGCGTCTCTGCGAAAACCACAAACTCAATTTCAGCAAAATTCTATTGCAGCATTCCTGCTACATTTATTAATTAAACCCATCCTGTTTAATTGTAACATGCAAACTAGGGTTTGGATTTGGTCTGGTTATTAGGCAGAATCATTTGTACAATGATTTGGAATTCAGAGCTTTTCCTGCTGGTGGTGTAATAGTGTCAGGTTAGGGGTAGCTTAGATCTTGTAACAATCACTGAGTCACCATGACTGGTTATTCCCGGTTATTCCCTGTTTAGAAAAGTGGACTGGAACCTGAAAACTGGCAAACAAGCCAATAGTAGTGTCATTATGGATTACTGGCATGGGGCTTCTTTCAAGCAAATAGGAAGGAATTAATCCTAAATTTAGTGTTTGCATCAGCGATAGGGATTTTTTTGCCCCATCCTGTACATGAAAAGGGTTACTGCAGGCGATGCTGGGGACTTTTACAGTAAAGTAGTATTATACTGCTATCTTTAGAACTTAGAAAATATTATGAAGAAACAGCAGCCCCCCCCCCTCAAAATAACCCCTCTGCTTCTTTTATCATAGTGTTCTGAGGTTGCATTTAGAACATACTTGCCAACTTTTTGTAGTTGGTGTCCGGGAGCCTCCCAGGGGGAGATGGGCGTGCGGGGGGCGGGGCTCCAAAATCGGGTCATTTTGGACCCACCACCCGTGACGTAATTATGCAAACGCGTCATTTTACAGCAGGGGGCGGGGCCAAATGCTGTGATTCCCGGAGAATCGCGGCATTTTAGCCCTGATTCTGCCCACTTCACTAGGAAGTGTGCAGATGCGGGAGATTGCCATACACTCCCGGGAGTCCGTGAGACCCACCCGAAATGCGTGAGTCTCCCAGACATTCTGGTAGAGTTGGCAAGTATGATTTAGAACACTACGGGGTTTATGCATCAATTAGATGCGGTACCGCTAAATATGCATTGCTGCAAATCGCAGTGATGCATATTTATGCACCGCTAAGATGCACCATACCGGGGTTAATTTTGGAGCCTTGGAGGAGATTTCTGTGAAATCTCCTCTGTTAGGTATGTAATGCATAGCAAACATAAATAAAAGATGCGGAAACAGTAGTATTTATGTGTGAAATATGCTTGATGCATAGATCCCTAAATGTGACCCCAGCACACTAAGGTCATGGTCATCCTGCACTCTGAGCCTCATAGAACATCTTTATCTTCATCATTCGGTGTCAAATAGCCACAAAGCAATCAATATTAATATTCAGGTGTTATATAACTCAGTGTATTATGTAGTAATGTAAAACTAAGATTTGCTTTTTTCTAAAAAATAACTAATTAAAATAAAAATACATACAAAATAATTATACTTGATCAGTTTTTTTTTTCCATATTAGATGTGATGCGAGATTAGATGTGATGTGGTCAGGTAACAGTCTGTCTGCAGTGTCCTCTTTGGCTCGGGATGCTCCTGGCCAGGCAGCCATTTTCTGCACTGAACCACATACTTACCTCAGCGATATTGCCAGTTGGATAACGTATATTCATGAATATTGTTTCAGCCCATAAAATGGCTGCCTCCACTGTGTGCAGATTATGGGTCTACTATTATATATTTCATGTTTTAAAGCAATCACATTGTTTTGTGATTAGCACATGTTTAAAAATACAAACAGATGTTCTATTCAGAAGGCTTTTCCTAGTTTGTTATTTTCTTGGCAAAGTTATTTTCCTTTGAAGAACCTCAAAGCATGTCTTACAGTCCTGTGTCACCTCTTGCTCCATCTAAACTCTTAAAAACGGCTCATTTGAGCAGTCTTTAAGTTACACTATCAAGCAAGAACTATTACTTTTTTTTAAAAGAAAATGTATCTACAGGGCATCATTTTAACTCCATTCCCTATTAACATTTAAGTACAATATACATCCACTTTAAAGTTTTTTTCCCTAGTAATTATGACAGAAAATTGTTCACATAGTAAACTTTAAAGCTTTAAAGAGAAATGAGTCCTTGTAATCTTTGTTAAATTATAATGTCCTTTATAATGAAGGTCAACAAGGAATTAGTGAGTCTGCTGTGAAAAGTGTTTAAAAGGTGAGAGGTGATGTACTGACCCGTGAGAAAGGGACAATTTACCACACTAATAGCTCAACAATGGTTGGCAGCCATTGTATCATAGTGATAAGCTGAGGAATGGAGCTCAGTTTAGCTGAAGTTCCTGTTATAAAGTCAGTTTATTCTTGAAGTAAAATCATACTTAAACAGGTCTACATATAGGATAAGATAAGGTGAAATATATCTATCTTACTGGAGAGTCATCTTTGTATTTTATACACTGGCCCCAAAAGTTTTATATAAGTTGACCCTACACTTGGGAATTTAATTGACCAACTTGACTGATTTAGACTCATTTGGGCTTGGAAACAGTATGGGGTGTACTTACTAAAGCGTCTAAAAAGTGGAGATGTTGCCCATAGCAACCAATCAGATTCTAGCTATCATTTTCTAGACTGTACTAGATAAATAATATCTAGAATCCGATTGGTTGCAATGAGCTTCACCTCCTCTTTTCCTTTTTAGAATCTTTAGTAAATCTATCCCTGTGTGTGTGGACCTCCAGTAACCAGAGGCTGATCATCATCATTAAAATTCACTAAGATATCAATAATAACCTGGCAGAATATACCAAGGGTCATTTATGAAGGTCTCCAGATGCGCACCTCAAACCAGAGTGCACCAAGCTTACCATCTCCTCTACACACTTGAAAGCAGCCGCGATTTGTAGAGAGTGTTAAAAAATGTAGAGCTGCGCAGTGGAAAAGTCACATCAAAGTTCAATCTCCTATCTCTTTAGAACCACTTCTGATTGAAAAATATTGTCAGTTTCTCCTGACAGTAAATAAAGTTTAGCCTTTTTCATGGCTTAACTAAATCCTGAGAGTGAGGGGACATTGGGCTGTTTTATTACATGTCACATTTGTGTGCTTGGAGCTTGGAACATTTACTATTAGCCCCTGAAGGAAGGGGGGGGGGTGCACTTTTTTGGACTGTCAACCCATAAAAACACCAGCTCTGTTGTGCTCAGACTGGGACTGGTTCTCACTATAGCAGGGGTACCCCATAGTATAGTGGAAAGCAATCCGGGCATTGGTTGAGGATTTGTGAGTGAGCACACTGGGCAATTTCTTTTGTAGTGTACCCTTAAATGACCATTGCTTAGTAGACAGGTGTCGAAGTCAGCAAATTGGATAAAGTAATTTCAATTAATATCGAGCAGATTTGGTTGTCTTTGTCTGAAAAGATGCGTATTGCACGCTACAGCGTGGATGGGCGTACGCAGCCACAACACGTGGCAATAGCAGTTTTTACACATTTGCACACATTCGCACCAATACGCATCTTTGTAAATAGTACACATTAATTATAGTCGCAACACATAGTTATTTATGTCGAAATATAGTAGTATTTATGTGTAATATTATAAGTTATATGCACATTAGTAATACATATGGTACAGGTTAAAGGAAACGTGTCATGTCAGCAGCTGTCTGGTTCATTCGACGAAGAGATCGCACTTTGCATACTCTAGTTATTGATATTAGGGAATAAACCTTTAATATGATGCTGACTATAATATGCTAATGGACTAGTTGTAACTGGAGTCTTGGCGGGAAGAAAGGAGCACATCCCTTGGAGAGATGACCCCCACCTTTGGATTCTTTAGTTTGAACTAGCCTATGATCTGCAACCCGCTGGACCCTCCTGAAGCCTGGACCAATAGAAGCAAGCCACACCATCTGCATTGTTTTACTGTATTTCTGTTTGCATATAAGCAGAAGCTTTTCATCTAGTGTTCAGTCATATTGACGACAGACTTCAGACCTGAATGACTGTTCACTGGATCCAGAGCGCCTGTGATAAGTAACGGTTGTACTTACTATTATTTCGCTTGAATTATTCTGCTACTTTTTGAGAATAAATATTTGTGCGTTGGAAACACAAATCGAGATTCGACAATCATTATTGGATAGCGACAAAACGTGCATAACACAGGGGTTCATGCAGAGGTGGAATGGTGCAATATCTGGCCCCATAGAAAAATTTGGGTAGCGTCCCAGTCAATCTCTTCAAATGTACACTTGCATTCCCTTCTAGTGTTGAGGTCTGAGGCTTGTTCAAGGTCTAACAATTTGAGATTCAGCCTTCAGCCTGATTCATTAGAAAATTGTGTAATATCTCTCTGCATATTGCACATGACTAGAACCATATGCCAGTGAGTACAGCAACGTCCAATTCATGTTCAAATGCAAAGGACCCTTACTAGAGCCTATGATATCATGCGCAGAACGGGGATGGGAATGTGCGTATGTACGTAGTCAATGTACAGGAAGGACATGCCAAGCTAGAGCACACGCCCTTTTACTTTTTCTTTTCTGTGTGTTCTTTTGGGACTTTATATTCCACATATTGGACGCATTGGACATATCCTGCAGTGTATTGCCTGTTAGACCAGAGCGCTCCTAGGCCCGTATTCATCAACAGACATATCCTTACATATGTTCCTTGCTGAATACAGATGGGCGGATGCCCAATTTCCATGCGTTTTTAAATAAACGCACAATGCGATCATTTTGCATGCTTTAATGAATCAGATCCAGAGTGTCAGTGTAGGGGATAGTGGGCTGTATCTGAGAGACAAGCTGGCGTCAGATTGGAGTGCAAGGCTCTGGGCCACTATGAGCTCCAGGCAGTGCGGAGAGGAATCCTAGTGTACTAGTGGGCAAGTATTATTTTTAGACGTTTGCGAGTACATTAAGGTGGTCTCTTACCTCTGTGACAAGTACTATTTTGTTAAGTACTCCTCTTGCCTGGGAGAGCATCCTTGGGGTCTGGTAATTATCATGCTAGGCTTACTGATCAGGCCCGGCGCTCCCATTAGGCAAGGTTAGGCAGTTGCCTAGGGCGCCGGGCTCTGGAGGGCGCCACAGATTAAAAAATTTCTTTAAAACTGTGCGGCGACTGCTGACCATACGTTTCATGGCCGCCGCACAGCTTCAGATACATCCACAGGGAGGGGGGGAGGGGCTATTGATCATCACCACCGCCGCCTCTCTGCTCCGTCTCCTCCCCTCCACTCACTGACTGTCGGGCGTGACATCATCATCATGGCCCGACAGTGTCAGTGAGTGGAGGGGAGCAGACAGAGCAGAGAGGTGGCAAGTTATGGTAAGAAAAGACAGGGGGGGCGCCGATTTTGAAAATGTGCCAGGGGGGGGGGGGGGGGGGCGATTTTGAAAATGTGCCTAGGGCGCCAAGGACCCTAGCACCGGCCCTGTTACTGATCAATACGCTGGCATCACTATTTCCTGTAAGCTGAGCCATTTGGAAATTATAGAGTTAAACCTGTATCTTACTAGGAAACATCCTGCAGATTGTGAATGCAAACCTTCCAGGTGGAGCCCTCATTAGAGTGACCTTTTAACTCTTTCTTTTCCAGATTGCTCAGTTTTGCGGGAACACTAGCTGGCATGCTGCACAGCAGCATTCTACCTTAGTAAAACGCATTACCATGGAGCAGAGGCTGACTGGACAGAATGCTGCTTGGCATGCTGCTATGTCTCTATCCCTCTCCAAGTTTAAGATTTTCTTGTGTATTTTCCTCCAGGGCTTTTACAATGCTACATGCAGCGTTTATAACGTGGAGAAAAACATTATGGGCCCGAGTCAATAAGGAACTTATCTACCTGTATTTGAGCATAACTTCTGCAAACTCAGTCTGCACATGCGCAGAACTGGCTGGTTTAGGAGTGAAAAAAGACTTACTACAGCTTATGTATTAGAGGAGTAAACAGGGTGGGGAATGGGTGGATTCATGTAGGTAATGTACAGTAAGGGCGTTCCCATTCAGGTACGTCCAGGATGATGTCTGCCGTATCTCCTGCTCCAGCTAGGGGTCTAGTGTAAGTCTTTGCACCGGTTCTGGCGGCATTACAGTGGCCTGACCCGGCAGCACTAGGCAGTGTTTAAAAACCTTTAAAAATAAAAAAACAGATTCAATTATTTACTATTTATAACCTGAGACTTTATAACGCTGTCAGTGAAAAAGTCCCAGGTTATAAATAGACCTCTCGTCTTTCATGTCTTCATTATACGGCGTCATCTTAGACGCACACTAGATTATCTCCTCCTCAATTCTACTTTCCCGTGCGGGAATGGTCTACACGTCCGAAGCGGCTTCACCGCACAACAGAGGGACAGAAAGAGGACCAGAGAATCCGGATACTACACCTCAGAGAGGGGTGAGTGCTTTACCCACGTCCCGCTTACCGTGTCTTCGTTTATATACGGATTATAGTTTAATAAGGAACTGAGCTCGACTTGGAACTCCCTTCACTTAGTCGCTGGGTTTGATCCAGACTGGAGGATTCTTTGCTAGCCTGCACTTGGACCCTTTTTGTTTATACAGGACTGTTTTTGACAATTTTTATGGCCTTTACATTTACACACGTTTTATATGCTTGAACCCACCTTGTACTCAGATGTTGGGGGATGAGTGATCACTCTTTTTTCAGTTTGCATTATCCTAGGCATTGTTTGTATTTTTATTTTTATTTTGGTATATAAAGTACTACATTACATTACCATTGTTTCATTTATTTACTCTTCCACTACACTGTTTCAGGCGCCTGGGAACTTTCTTCTTTGAGTTATATGTAACCTGGGAGTGTGGAACCCCCTCCAGCACACCTGTTCCCCTTGTCTGGCACCCACCACACACTATCAGAGGGAGCGCAGATACCTTTCTATTTCTTCTTTAATATATAAATGTTTGTTGTGCTTTATGTAAATGACCCATTGTGTGTGTGTCAGATATTCCCATTCAACAAATACCTGCAATATTTTCCTTAGTCTGCTTATCTTTCTCAATGTGTTTTATAGAATACATTGATAATATCTTTATTCGTGAGTGCAAGATTTAAACAGAGCTGTGGTATATATTTTGGCTCAGGAAAGAAAATGTATCAAGGAAATGTCACTTATGTAACAGAACCTGCAGTGTAGAGATTCTCCTTCATGCGCTGAAGTCTGTTCTATCAGATCAAAGATGCATTGAACTGTATATAAACATAGATACACGTTGAAATAATGACGGCTAAAGCTTGATCCTCCTGTATGCTGTTTATAGTAAGTGCTGTCTCTTGCCTCCTTGTATTACAATAATCACCAACATTACCTGATTCCCAAGGACAGTTGTCCCAGGAGAGTGTTCCTTTGAGCCTTAGGGGTTGAAGCAGAGCTGACCACAAAAGCACAAAATGGGAGTAAGATACTCTAAAAAAAGAAAAGCGTGGAATAAAACTTATTTCCGCCCATATGCAGAGATGCATCTGTCTCCGCAAGAGCATCATACGGACCTGGGATTTAGGGAGTATATAGGCTTCCTAACAGGTGTATATGCATGTTCCTGCAGCTCTGCATAAACCGCATTTGTACGCCCTATCCCTCTCCTGCCTGATCCTCTCCAGACGTAGGCAGGCATAAGTGCCAGAATCGCGCAAATCTGCATAGAAACATACACGTTCCCCCCCACTTTCTGGGCACACGAAGAGCGATTTCACACAACTTACGCTACACAAAGCTGGCGTGTGTCCCATTCTACATCAGCCCTTTAGTAACCAACTGCACACACCACCTCTCTTGTCCTGTATGCAAATTTCAGCATATCCTCCAGTCTGTAAGTTGATTTATTTAGGTGAATATTTCAAATACACCATGCCAGGTTTAAAATAAAGGATGACCAGGAAAACAGGAAACCAAGTTGGACCTCTCTGCTCAACTTCATAAATAGTTTTTGGGATGAGTTAATCATCGTAATGAATACGTTAGTAGTAAATAAATGTTGCTTTATTAACTGTGTTTGCCTGCCCTGAAGACATTTTAATTATATGGTAGAGCATTTGGCAAAACATACTTAAATGTGCCTGTTATTAAACACAGTTCTAACAATATGAAACATACTGAAGATAAGGCAACAGCCCCTGTGAAACTCAGAGCCCAGGGCCAACGGCCTTTTACCCATCCCTGAAACTAGCATATTGCTGTAATATTGGAAGATGCAGTGATCACGCCATGTTGGGTCTGTACTAACCTGTGTCCTTATCTAGTTTGTATTAAAATATTGGGTTTAGTATCAGGCAGCTTGGGTCTGGAATCCAGAATCTCCAGGATATGTATACTGTTGGCTTTATTACCAATATCTTTATTTTGCTGCAGAATTAACGTTTTGTCAATAGCCCAGAAGTGTTATATGATCAGGTTTCTCAACTAGTGAGGATGATCTCCATTGTATACAATCAGTTTACAAATCCTTTGTCTTCCTTTATAAACTGATGACATATTTCTTTATTACAGAACATCCAGAAAAATCTTGTTTCAAGTGCCCTGAGTTATGTAACAAATAAAAGGCAGATGGAAGTTATCTGTTGTCCACGCAGACAGCATGAAAAACACAGAATAAATAAAATCTGCAAAATTGTATCTGAGCAACACAAATGTCATCTTGTGGCCATGAGCCTTTTATTGCACTATTGTGAGGGTTTATATAGGTAAACAGCAATTACATCTTGTGTGTAATATAGGACAGGCCACTGCTAGCTCAAAATCCAACACACAAGAAAAACACGGCAATACTGAGACCTTGGTAGAAAAACGTTATTAAAGCATTAACATCTTGATGGGCAGCACAGTGGCCTAGTGGTTAGCACTTCTGCCTCACAGCACTGGGGTCATGAGTTCGATTCCCGACCATGGTCTTATCTATGTTGAGTTTGTATGTTCTCCCCGTGTTTGTGTGGGTTTCCTCTGGGTGCTCTGGATTCCTCCCACACTCCAAACACATACTGGTAGGTTAATTTGCTGCTATCAAATTGACCCTACTCTCTCTCTCAGTCTGTGTGTGTGTGTTAGGGAATATGGACTGTAAGCTCCAATGGGGCAGGGACTGATGTGAGTTCTCTGTACAGAGCTGCGGAATTAGTGGCGCTATATAAATAAATGGTGATGATTAAGATCCACATTCTGAAGTCACATCACACACTATACAGTTAATAAAATCATCTAAGATCTGTAGCTGACCCCAACAAACAACAAAGAGGTGAAAAATACACCTCTATAAAAAAAACATAGATTAGCAAAACATGGGGCTTCCCATCTCAATTCCATTGTTTCCATCATCACCGTTTATTTATACAGTGCCGCCAAATCTGCAGCTCTGTGCTGAGAATATTTGTCATTCATCTCCGCCCCTGCCCCATTGGAGCTTACAGTCTAAATTCCCTAACACACACACACAGACGTTAACAGGGTTAATTTTGCCAAAAGCCAATTAATCTTCTAGTTTTTGGAGGGTGCACGGAAACCCACGCAAATATGGGGAGAGCATACAAACTCCACAGTCTGGTCAGGAATCAAACTCATGGCCCAGCGCTGTGAGGTAGAAGTGCTAACCACTGAGCCACCACGCTGCCCATTGCTTTGAATGTAATTTAAAGTAATCATTTCACAGCATAAATGTAAATAGTTCTGCACTTGTGTATTTTGGATTTGGCCACCACAAGAGGCAGAGCTGTGACCCACACATGGGAGGAGTTTGTAGCATGATGCTGGGTTGGATACAGGCCTGTTTGCATAGCATAACTGCCTAAAAATTTGCACTGCGCATGTTCTCAAAGAGAGCACCACAGAAGTGCCTGCAGGGTTACAGAAAGGGGCAAGCTGGGCTGGGGGCAGGGGGACATTTACCCCCTGAGCCAGTCCTATAGTGGGCTACCTTGGGATGGGTCACTGGGACACCTGCATTTTTTTCCCTTTAAAATAGGCTGCTGAGTCGAGTCTTGCCCCTCGGACTAAGACTTGCCAGCTCTCCCCTGCACACAGATGACACTTGCACCTCCTTACAATTAGAGAAGGGGAGGGGCAGTCTAACCAAGGCTGAGTACAGTAAGGGCCTGCTCATGCAAATGTGGCTAAGGCAGCCCAGCACCTAAATGCTTATATAGCTGTCAGGAGCTGTAACTATTGTGCAGACACCTGCTGATGATGATGACAGTGGCCACTTACTAACAGATTCCACTTTGCTAATTCAACTATGAAACTAATAGGTGCTTTCTTATTAGATGAATATATTGTACGATTTCGATTTATTTATTTTTCATTCGTATGTTAGAAAGAATATTATATCTGCTGTGTTATATAACGCCTAATAGCTAATTTATTTTTTGCTATCAGAACAAATGTTAACTTTTCTTGTGTTTATGGCCTGGTTGTGTATGTGTACGTGGGTGTGTGTATACCCGACATAAACCTGGCACATGTGCCACAGGCGCAGCGTACATGCATCTTGTGATGCATCTTGTGATGCACGTGACATCGGCATATGAGCATAAATACAGAACTGTGACAGACGGCTACAGACAGTGTAAATTAAGTCCAACACACATCCAACTTGGCTTCATGCCCTGAATGTATTCACTAATGGTTTATACAGGTATTAGCGTGTGTGTAACATGTAGCTCATGATAGGAGTCGTTGGTTCTCTGCGGAATGTTGGAAAATGGATGGATTCGTGCAAAAATAAATACACTGAATGTAATCCACAATATTTACAGCTTCAAACGTGATCCATAAATACACAAGATTTAAAAAAACAAAATGAAATATGAGATAGTAAATAATTAGACAATTTGTTAAATTGCTAATAGCTAAAATGTATTCAGTCCATCTATTGGGCTAGCACAGTGCCTTTCATGTTTTCCTAAGAAAAGGACACTTTATGCACACTGGTCTCTGCTGTGAATGTGTTTACAAGATCAAACTGTAGAACAAAGTTGCCAAGAACAGCATTTCAACATACTGAAGGAAATGAGTCTCCCAGTACAGGTTCTGCCTGGGCAGAGAGTGATGACATCTGCAGAGTAATCACATATCCAGGAAACAAATGAGTGTTTTTTCCAAAATTGCAACTACCCTCTAGATGGATAAAGGGATCATAAAATGTACACAGTTACTCAAGAAGGAGGTTATCACAGACCTTTATTTAAACACTGAGCCAGGAATACAACACTTTAGTTCCCAGAATGTGGTTTGTGGATTGGTCACTGTAATCCACATACAATAGGTTGTATGTACAGTGAGAACGCACTGCTCAGCACACTGATATCTGTACGTATGGAACACATCTCTCTCCTGCACTCCACCAGCCCCCTGGCAAAGCATCCTATTAGCTGTAATACTGGCCACATACTGCCATAATCAACAACAATATTTTGCAATAGACCCCATTATCACAGCCCGGGGCGGCCCCAACATGACCCAATGATAACCCAATTGATTATTTTTTTTGTATCATGATCCCCTCACTGTACGTCACTATGTAATAAGCTGGTGCATTATAAAGGATAATAATAATAATGATAATCATCATCATCATCATCATTATCAAGCAAGAAGGTACACCTACCTGTTCCTAATATAACCACTATTGGCCTGTGCGTGCCATCTTCTGAATTGATACCACCATTGTGTGCTGTCAATTTGATCCTGTTGCTTGTGCTCAGACTAAGGAACAAAATCAGCAAGTAGTTACTGGCTTAACATAAGCTAGTGATGGCTGGAGACACAGTTCTATGATCTACACAGAGAGGACCGCTCGTTAGAATTATGGGTCCCCTAACAAATTTTGATCCTGGGCCCACCCCTCCTGGAGAGATAAGTTTATTTACTTACAAAACTTCACGTGAAGGTTCTATGGCATGTACTCTATGGTATGTACTCTATGGCATGTACTCTATGGTAAGTACTCTATGGCATGTACTCTATGGTATGTACTCTATGGCATGTACTCTATGGCATGAACTCTATGGTATGTACTCTATGGCATGTACTCTATGGTAAGTACTCTATGGCATGTACTCTATGGTAAGTACTCTATGGCATGTACTCTATGGTATGTACTCTATGGCATGTACTCTATGGCATGACCTCTATGGTATGTACTCTATGGCATGTACTCTATGGTAAGTACTCTATGGCATGTACTCTATGGCATGTACTCTATGGCATGTACTCTATGGCATGTACTATATGGTATGTACTCTATGGCATGTACTCTATGGCATGTACTCTATGGTAAGTACTCTATGGCATGTACTCTATGGTATGTACTCTATGGCATGTACTCTATGGCATGAACTCTATGGTATGTACTCTATGGCATGTACTCTATGGTAAGTACTCTATGGCATGTACTCTATGGTAAGTACTCTATGGCATGTACTCTATGGTATGTACTCTATGGCATGTACTCTATGGCATGACCTCTATGGTATGTACTCTATGGTAAGTACTCTATGGCATGTACTCTATGGTAAGTACTCTATGGCATGTACTCTATGGTATGTACTCTATGGCATGTACTCTATGGCATGACCTCTATGGTATGTACTCTATGGCATGTACTCTATGGTAAGTACTCTATGGCATGTACTCTATGGCATGTACTCTATGGCATGTACTCTATGGCATGTACTCTATGGCATGTACTATATGGTATGTACTCTATGGCATGTACTCTATGGCATGTACTCTATGGTAAGTACTCTATGGCATGTACTCTATGGTATGTACTCTATGGCATGTACTCTATGGCATGAACTCTATGGTATGTACTCTATGGCATGTACTCTATGGCATGCACTATATAGCATGCACTCTATGGCATGTACTCTATGGTATGTACTCTATGGTATGTATGGTGTGATTCTATTAGCCGCATGCAAATTTGGATCAATGAATTATTGGGTGATTAATATGAAAGATTCTGAGTTGGTAAATTTAATTAATAAAACTGTGTTCTCACACAAAACAATGGTGTGATGGTATGTTGCACATGGCGAATAAGACTACAATGGATGTTGAGGTGACTGTATTTTGGTGATTAACACTAATTCTGAGTGTAATTTTCCTGCAAGTACAACTGACTGGTTTGTTTTAGCTCATCTGGCTGACACTGGGCCGTTCTCTACTTGTTTTGTGAGGCGCATATTCAGGCCAGAAAGTAGATTGTGAACTGAATGGAGAGGACATATTTCCAAAACGTAATGAAGTATCCTGAGGATAATGTGACCTATTCCCAGTAATGTACCTATCTATCCCCAGTAATGTGTATATATCAACACAAACACAATACAGATACATTTGTCATTCAAATTACATGCACTGAGGTATTCATTAGCAAGACAAACGATAGTCCCACTAATGCAGCAGAATTCAGATCACTCCTGGTGAGAGGGATTTACCTAAATTAGCTGTAGGCATATATCGGTAGCCTGTGGAGAAGACTCATAAATACCAAATTCACAAAACATTGTCTTAATAGTGGTATTAATATGTATCTAAAATATTCTCTCATTAACTATGTATTTCTAACAGGCTAAAAATTAATTTGTGGAATCATCCACCTCAATACTAACATGTAGTCAATAATGTTACTTATAATGCCCATTGTGAATCCTTTATTGAAAAAAACAATTTAATACACTATCCATATGAATTCCTAACAATCAGCTATTAAAACGTATACTGTCATTTTATTAATAGATTTCAGATTAGTAACTTTTCTACAAAGATGCATACATAAAGGATGTTAAATGGTGGATATTGGTTTAATATAAGTGTATATACATGTTTTTCCCTAACATCATATATTTTTAACAATCAAATTAGTTTAAAAAAATGACATTCACAAATACTGCTGTTTGATTTGCCGTTAACATGGCCACTCCCTTTTTCCAATTAATTCAAATCATAATAAGCTGCGTTAATCCTTAGTGAATATTTCATTCATTTGAAATTTTTACAAAAAAATGGCACTTACAGTGGCTAATTGTGGCTTTTTCACAGTAAATGCTGTTCATCCGAGCTTATCCTTCCTTTTACTGTAGGTGCACTTTGTCATGTTAATTCAGCATAGTCACGTGTTCTTATGACTGTATTCAGTGTATTATGTGAGCATCTTATATTATTTTGTAACTGATAGATCTTCTTTAAAATGCTCTATAAACTTGTGGAGATATATAAATATACTCATATACATAGAAAATAGTCTACTATATTATTTTCTATGTAGAAACTACTGAATACACACCATAAAACAACAAGAAATTAGTGATTGTTACTGAGGAGAACCAGACAGATATAACTAGGAGGTAAGAAAGCTGTTTGCACCCATGACTGGCCTGAGTTAAAGAAGTTGGTAAAGGTTACACCATTGATGGACGATGAACTGCCCTGAGAGGAATTTTTTAGGTTATACTGATTATAATCTCTCTAAAACTATAGTCCTTATAGCAATTTAATTTTGGCCATACAGGCTGCAAAAATACACTTTGTGTGACCTGAAAAAGATCCCATGTCCATAAATGAGGTTAGAAGATTACGACAGATATCAGCCTATCGGAACGGTCATTTTACTAACAGGTCCTAATGACAATGCAAGTTGTACAGGAGCCAAACAGCCAGAATGGATTCATTTTGTGCACCTATGTATGTCACAAATTTGACATTACTTCGGTCAGCCAGCACCTACGCCGGACTGCGGGATTAGCTTGTGTGTGTCCATGGAATATTTTTATACATGTGTACAATTGTGAGCTTAATAAAGTGCATGTTGAATAAGATCTGCACCCAAATCAAATGAATGCTCCAATTCTCTGGGTATGTTCTCCATAGGAGCTAGTGATCCATAGTCCTAGGTGCATCCAAGCCGCGATTACCAACACGTTGCAATTACAACCGCATACATGTACAAGCCTTAGCATGACAAATGTTGTAAATTGCTTTTTTAAACAACAATATTGTAATTCTAACTCTCACTCATAATAATATATGTCAATTAGTAAATAAATTAATTGTGTGCCAGGTAAACACGATTCTAAAATTATACATTCTATATGGCAATTATAGGGAAATAACATGAAAATACTATACATTGTTATATTATGGTGCATTTACCATGTAACTAAGAAAAGAGCACATCATGCTTATTATTTGTATCTACCCTGTCTATTCTTCCTTGTTCACTATCCTACCCACAACACAGACAGAATGGGTGGATCCCACAGCAGGACAATAGTCTAGTCCCTCTATAAATGAAGGGTGTGTGGCTAAATAGGAAGGAGGGAAGACCAACATTATGTCCCAAAAGTGCACAGGGATAACACATCATCAGAATTAGTGCAGGTACGTTTATGTCAACAATGTATATTATCCATGTTATGAGGTCAAAACACAGTAATTATGAAAACCACCAGAACAAGCCTCTGGGTCACTTTACCATAACATGAATGTGTGCTGGACCTTACACGAATGGTAATTGATTAGACTCCAAGGTCACATCCATTTAGGTGTGTCTCTTGTTACACATGAGAAGCCTCATTAGAGCACTGTTAGCACCAGGAACAGCTGGTGTATGTAGTGGTCCTTTAGAAGTCTGCACCAGCTCCTTTGTCCACAAGGGAGATTGGATTTATCTGAGGGATGGCCACAGGCCACATCAAGCTGAAGCCCTGACAAGGAGGCAGCTGATAATGAGAAGATGATTACAAGAACTGGATGAAGATCAAGGTCAAAGAACAGGCCAAAGGTTGTGGCAGTCAGAATGGGTTCAAGTCTGTAAACAAGCCAGGGGTCAAGATTACTAGAATTCACAAATAATCTAAGGTCAATATAGAGTACAGAAGTAATAATAGCATATACAGTTTTACAGTTTAGTACTCAGTAGATTTTTACTTAGACAAGAGAGTGTTCCAGATGAGACACTATATATAGTAATATATAGTAATATACATGGCATGACATCTTCAAGAGAATGTAATAGACAAGCACTTAAGCATAAGCATCTACATCCAATTACAGTCATGGCCAAAAGTATTGGTTTTCACAAAGTTTGCTGCTTCAGTGTTTTTAGACCTTTTTGTCAGATGTTGCTATGGTATACTAAAGTAACATTACAAGCATTTCATAAGTGTCAAAGGTTTTTATCAACAATTATATTAAGTTTATGCAGAGAGTCAATATTTGCAGTGTTGACCCTTCTTTTTGAAGACCTCTGCAATTCGCCCTGGCATGTTGTCAATCAACTTCTGGGCCACATACTGACTGATGGCCGCCCATTCTTGCTAGAACACAGCCATGAATAAAGAATGGTACTAAAACATTCTCCAAGAGCAGCTTCTCCCAACCACCCAAGAACAGTTTGGTGATGAACAATGCCTTTTCCAGCATGATGGAGCACCTTGTCAAAAGCAAAAGTGATAACTAAGTGTCTCGAAGATCAAAACATCGAAATTTTGGGTCCATGGCCAGGAAACTCCCCAGACCTTAATCCCATTGCGAACTTGTGGTCAATCTTCAAGAGGTAGTGGACAAACAAAAGCCCACAAATTCTGACAAACTCCAAGCTTTCGATTCATGGCCGTGTTCTTAAGCAAAATTGTGAGTGAGTTCACTCCCTTGGCTGAAAAGCAACCCTGCACATGAATGGTCTCAGGTTGCTTTACTGTTGGCATGACACAGGACTGATGGTAGTGCTCACCTTTCCTTCTCCGAACAAGCGTTTTTCCAGATGCCCCAAACAATCTGAAAGGGGATCAATCAGAGAAAATGACTTTACACCAGTCCACAGCAGTCCAATCCCTGATGTTTTTCCTGGAGAGAAGTGTCTTCTTTGCTGGACCTCTTAACACCAGGTCATCCTCCAAAAGTCTTCGCCTCACTGTGGGTGCAGATGCACTCACACCTGCCTGCTGCCATCCCTGAGCAAGCTCTGCACTGGTGGTGCCCCAATCCCACAGCTGAATCCACTTTAGGAGATGGTCCTGGCGCTTGCTGGATGTTCTTGGGCATCCTGAAGCCATCTTCACAACTATTGAACCTCTCTCCTTGAAGTTCTTGATGATCCGATAAATGGTTGATTTAGGTGCAATCTTACTAGCAGCAATAACCTTGCCTGTAAAGCCCTTTTTGTGCAAAACAATGATGACTGCACGTGTTTCCTTGCAGATAACCATGGTTAACAGAGTAACAATGATTTCAAGCACCACCCTGCTTTTAAAGCTTCCAGTCTGTTATTCTAACTCAATCATCAGGACAGAGTGATCTCCAGCCTTGTCCTCGTCAACACTTTCACCTGAGTTAACGAGAGGATCACTGACCTGATGTCAGCTGGTCCTTTTGTGGCAGGGCTGAAATGCAGGGGAAATGTTGTTTTTGGGATAAAGTTCATTGTCATGGCAAAGAGGGACTTTGAAATTAATTGCAATTCATCTGATCACTCTTCATGACATTCTGGAGAATATGTAAATTGCCATCATAATAACTGAAGCAGCAGACATTGTGAAAAATAATATTTGTGTCATTCTCAAAACTTTTGGCTATGACTGTACTCATAGTGGTGCTGAACCAACATGTTTTTGTAAAGATACTCAGTGTCCAGGATGGCAGATGTGTGATACTGTGTGACACTAAATGCGATTAATCTATAACAAGAACTGATATTAGATGAGGTTTAAAAGGCCAAACAGAACAATGCTCCCAGCTATAGGTAGTAGACTATAGTATTATTTAATAGCCCTGATGACATAACCGCATATATACAGCCACAAATTACTGAGACTAAATTGCTGGCTTGTAAAAGGCTGAAGCTATTTAGCTCATCAGTTCTTTTCTTTTTTAAATAATTTCGATATTTATCGAAATTACATTTTAAGTAACAAAATATCACTGACACCATTATTGAATCTGTAAATGATCAGATACTTAATATCTAGATGACCAGACAAGTGTGCGCTCGCTGAGTGCAACTCTGTACTTCTCTCTCAGAGATCTCTAATCCCAAATCATAAACCAACAAAACAACTTAAGCTGGCTACACATGTCTGGTATCACTGCGTGTTTGGGTACATAACAAATTCCATGCTCTATAATAATCTGTTTCAAATAATTGGATCATTACCGTTATGTGTGTGTGTGGTAATAACAGGATCCCATGGGGTCTGGAAGTGATCTGGTCACAACTAGGAAAGTGATCTTCTATATGAGAGACTCTTGTATGGTTAGCATTAGGAGTACTTGCCAATTACCGTCTTAATACAATGATTCTGTAGGAGGAATTCAGCGTACAAAATAGTTAAAGAATGGTTAGTTTTCTGAAACTTGTATGCCTATCAGACCACCTGTGGTTAGATCCTATTTAAGCCAATTACTCCTATCCTCAGTATGCAGTTATTAGGGGTATCCAAGAGACCATAACATTGACTCTATATCTAAATCATGTTACATACATTTTAAAAACATTTCCAGAAATACGCATATCTCACACAAGACACTGCAAAAACTTTAATTCATGCACTCATCATTTCCTGCGTTGACTATTGCAATTCCCTCCTTAATGATTCTCCCCAAATCAGACTCTTACCCCTACAATCTATTTTGAACGCAGCGGCTAGATTGATTTTCCATGCAAATCTTTTTATCTCTGCTGAGCTAATCTGTCAGTCACTACATTACTACATTGGTTGTCTGTTTTTTACAGAATCCAATATAAAATTCTTCTACTAACATACAAGGCCATCAACAAAATTGCACCGACATACATTTCCTCACTTGTCTCAAAATATCACCCAACTTGACACCTCCGTTCTGCACAAGATCTGTGTCTCCCTTCCACTCTCATCACATCCTCCCATTCTCAGTTACAGGACTTTTTTCCCTCCCTCGCACCATAAGACTTTCCTCTAGTCTTCAAACCTTCAAGCGTTCTCTGAAAACCCACCTCTTCAGACAAGCATATAATATTCCTCAAGCACCCTCTTAACCTCCCTAGGTTACCCTAATACAATGTTGGCTAACCTGCGACACTCCAGGTGTTGTGAAACTACAAGTCCCAGCATGTTTTGCCAATATATAGCACCTTATTGCTGGAAGGGTATGCTGGGACTTGTAGTTTCACAACACCTGGAGTGGCACAGGTTAGCCAACACTGCCCTAATAGCACCTCTTAGCCTTCTTAGTATACCCTATTATCACCCTTTACACAGTTTACACAAGACTACAGCCCCCTGAGCCCCGGACCAGCATTGCTGTGTTACTGGATTATATTGCCCATCAGACACTCTTTAACTCTGCATTCTGGTTGGACCAATATGCAATGTGTGGAACTTGACCTCATGTATCAGACTCCCATTGTCCTATAGATTGTAATCTAGTGAGCAGGGCCCTCTTACCACTCTGTCTGTATTACCCAGTATTGTTTTATTACTTTGTTTTTTCCCATTGTAAAGCGCTACGGAATCTGCTGGCGCTATATAAATAAATGATGATAAGATAAATATTGCATATTATGTTACAGTTAGCATTACTGTACTATACATTAATACTTTTAAAATATTAAAGTATAGTTAGTTGTCCTTTATATCAGATATAAACATTATTTGTCTAGATTTTTTGTCATTGTTGATTCTTTATAAAAGTATTTTGTAACAAATGCATTAATATTGCACCACTGCAAAAGTAAAGAATGTTGAGCCACCTAGTGGTGGAATTGTATTTATATTAGAGATGGGCGGGTCCGGTTCCCCGAGAACCGAACCCACCCGAACTTTGGGTATCCGAGTACCGAGCTACTCTCTCCCAACCGCTCAGAATCCAAATCGAGGCCGAACGTCATCGTGACGTCGTTGGATCTCGGGGCTCGGTTCTCGCAATACTTCAAGATTATAAATACACGCCTCCACAGCAATCCATCGCCATTTGACAGAGGGAGAGAGCAGGGTGTAGTCACAGGCTGATTAGAGCAGGGACAGAGAATCCAATATTCTTATTCCAATTGCAGTAACAAAAATCGCTAGAGAAGAGAGGAGGATAGAGTTGTTGTTTTGTTTTTTTTCAATATTTGGCACTCCCCAGTGCTTTTGGGGTGTCCCCCCTAATTGTGCATAAATATTTCTGGCTGTCAAAATTACTATCTGTCAGCAGTATCTTACCAAATAATTTTTAGCACTATAAGTGCTTTGGGCTGAGAATGGATTCAAAGCATCCACATATGAGCAGAATGAGCAACCAGGTTCTGTCACCAGTCCTGATGTTAGTGTTCCCAGTACGTCATCTGGGCAAGGCGATGTCAAACTACAGAGTGTTTCAAAATCAGTCCAAAAAAAAAAAAAATTTTTACTGTGTTGAAGCGAAAAAGAAGTGTTACTGAGCAAAAGTTAAGTGCCGATAAAAAAAAAAATTGCCAACATGCCATTCTACACACGCAGTGGCAAAGAGAGAATGAGGCCTTCACCTTTGGCTGCTAGTGGCAGATCCCAAAAAGTTACCGAGCCTACAATTGGTGCACAAGTACTGTTACGCGTCAAAGCCGAGCTGCAAGATAACAGTAAGGCATTAGAGGATAATGTTTGCTCTGATTCACAAATTACACCAATCCCTGTGGAGAGTCCATCCAACAGTGGTATGTCTAATCGGGAGCATTCTGTTAGTGTACCCATAAAGAAGGGCCCTTTCAGCAGTTCTGCTGATGTGTACCTGAACAGCCCGAGTGTAGCCGCTGATACACAAATTGAGGATGCTACTTTGGAAATAGAAGAGGATGAGGGGGAGATTTGTGGAGGTGACGAGGGCGCTAATGAGAATGTTGATGATTATGATGCAGACAGATACCAAATTGCCTTTGTCAATTTCTATTTATATTCTAGATTATATAACGGCTGAATAGTTTTCTATTTTACTCCTAGTGGAGAGGGGATATGATGCAGACAGATACCAAACTGCCTTTGTCCATTTCTTTGTATATTCGAATTTCTAGTTCTACAGTCTATGCAGGCTGATTTTTTCTCTATTTTACTGCAAGTGGATGGGGGGGGGGGTTTGACGCAGACAGATACCAAAACACGCAACGGCGGTTTTGCAAAATCAAAACACGAAGGTGATCCAGATCCAAAACCGAATACAAAACCAAAACACAGGGGTCATCAGTGACCATCTCTAATTTATATTGCCCTTTATGATACTCTCTTTTCTGTAGAGTTATGCATGGTTGTCAACCTGGCACTAGCTTACCAGAACACATTTAAAGTCAGGGCTTAAAGGTAGTATCAGATCTCATATCTATCACTATCATATCTCATATTTATCAATCTCATATTGTGTTAATAACTGTACATTGCAATTAGATTTTATACAATGTAGGCTTGTGTGCAGTCCTCCTTCTTATTCTTCTTGTCGTCTTTTATTTATAATTAGCCACAAGGTTTCCGCAACGGGGGTTAGAATATACAACAAAATTACATACATACAGAACAATGGGTACTGGTAACCAGAATAATAAATGCATGGATGCAATTAATGGAACAAATTGCATGACATACAAAAATTAGGGCCAGAGAGGAGGGTGGGCAGTGGGCAGATAAAAAAGAAAAGGGTAGTAGACCATGCCCGTTTATCTGTCTATTAATGCCCAGTCTTGTTTTATTCTTTAACAAGTTCAAGAAAAAGACTCTAAGCCATAATTAAAACACATAGCACAATTTGTGAACAAATTTGTGATGCACTCCCTTGACTAATAAGGTGATCACCAGCTTCTGTGATCCCTAGTGTGAATCAGGGAATATCATCATTATCATCAGCCGCTATTTATATAGCGCCACTAATTCCGCAGCGCTGTACAGAGAACTCACTCACATCAGTCCCTGCCCCATTGGAGCTTACAGTCTAAATTTCCTAACACACACACACACAGACACACACAGACTAAGGTCAATTTAACAGCAGCCAATTAACCTACCAGTATGTTTTTAGAGTGTGGGAGGAAACTGGAGTACCCAGAGGGTTCCCACGCAAACACGGGGAGAACATATAAACTTAACACAGATAAGGAATATAATCTAAATAAGGAAGAAAGAAGAAACAAAGCAGCTGTTAGTGTAGTAATTAGAATTTAATTTACAAAGTATAATTATAACGTACAATGTGCCAAAAAGTGCAAAAGAAGAATCATAGCTTATCTCAAAACATCCAGAAAATCCTCCAGAACTCGTGTTAGATAAATTATGTCGCATTTAATAAAGAAAACAAGACGTATCTGGACAATACAGTCCACCAAATGTTGTATTCTGTTACAGAACAGTTGCCTCAAATCCAGATCCGGAAGAGAATCAATCAGCCAACAGAAGATGTTAATCCAGAAAGTACCCAACGCGTTTCGTCCAGCTTATTTAAGCATAAGGGTATGTCGGGTTCTCAGCTTTCACTAATGACAGCCACAGTGGCTGTATTGGTAACTGCTATTCCCGTGACATTAAATTTATTTTAACGGTATTGCTTTGAAGTATTTGTAGCAGTATTATATCATTTATTTTCTGAAGGGATTCTGCCATTACCTTATCTTTGATTTAATAATGAGAATGTTACATTTACGTTTGTTGAAGTTTAATAACTGCATGAAAATGTTAATCAATATCTTCTGTACACTAATATTGGTTGTGATGCGATTAGTATGCAATCAAATAATTATTTTAGCAAATAGCAACATGCAAATAAGTTTAATCTATTTATTTAAGTTAATATTGCGAACGCTAATTATAACTAATATTACTTTTCATATAACAAATAGCAACTCCAGAGATATATATATAGTATATACAGGTCCAGGGGCCGGATCCTGAGGAAGGACTCCTGGCTATCTCAAGGAACAATGACCGGGGTAATCAAATAGGAAAGCAATTAGGGACCTTGCACTCCAGATCACTCATTTCTGAAGCTCACAAAACACTTAAAAGTGGTGATTCGCCGACAATTGCACTCAACACTTGAGGACTTGGAGAAGAATATTTACCCCAGGACTGCAAACGAGGAAAAGATCCAGGTGGTAAATGTATCAAGCTGCAGATTTGAAAAAGTGGAGATGTTGCCTATAGCAACCAATCAGATTCTAGCTGTCATTTTGTAGAATGTACTAAATAAATGATAACTAGAATCTGATTGTTTGCTATAGGCAACATCTCCACTTTTTCAAACCCGCAGCTTGATAAATTTACCCCCTAGAGTTCATGCTAAGCCTAAAATATCTACGAATGAGTGCAATATATGTTGTTAATTTTAATATTATGTTAAGTGGCATCACATTATGTTAGTGCACGGTAGAGAAAAGTTGTGCTCTTTGTGTATACATAAATACTGCTTTCCAGTAACGATATATGAAATATATATGTACAGCTCAATAGAGGTGTATACACTTGTGGTTCAAACGAAAAAGTTATTCTAAAAGATTGTATAGGACAAAAAGTAATGTTAATGTAAGACTGTTCAATCAAGGTACATTTGTATTTGTTATTCATATTTTATACCACAGTTTTAAAATCATACTAATATATTATTTATAATAATAGCAGTGAACTTCCAGCTTTTCAGGTCCATTAAATCTGTCAAAATAACAAATTCCAAGATGTTTAGAAGTGTATCCCTTCTCTGTAATATGATACATATTCTGGTATTAAGAGACAGTGGAACACACACAGGACAAGCTGAAATATCATCTGTGTGTGTCTGCAGATCACTCATGTTATCACGGTGCAGTGAGCCGTTATGGCTGGTAGCTGCAGGGCTAGATTACCCACTCTCTAACCCAGTCATATGTGTTCATGCCCTTGACGAGTGGGCACCCAGTGGGTTTATGACACTATTGGATAAACACATAGCTTGTTAATAAGAAGGCTGTGTACATAACTGTGGTAGACAATTAGTCCATGTCTGCACCCAGTAGTACAGAAGATTACACAGCGTTATTTATTCAGTTGTGATGTATACATCAAGTGGATATTGTAAAACACAATTATGTCCAATGCATTTGTGCAATTTATTAAAAGCAATATAACGTGTGTCATACTTACATTTATATATCTACCCACCTGCCCCGTATGTAGGGCGTTGTGTCATGGCTCATTCTAGTGCTGCCTAAGTTACTGAAAGGATGGAAACATAAATTCTAATTATCATTTTATATATCGGGTTATTAAAGACATCATGGAGGAGACGGTAGGGTCTCTTGGAGCTACTTGAATTCCTGTGAGTGAATCTGGCCCCCTGAAGCCCACCGTTGTGACCATAAGAAAGCTGTCTGGAGCGCGGAGGCCGTGCAGTACCATGAAGAACGTGTCAGAGTGAGATGCTGGCGGCAGCCGCGGAGCTCTATTGAAGTTATTGTGAAAGTCATCGGCCACCACACAGCTTGTACTGAGCTTCTGTATAGACCAGGTTGTGACTCCCCTCTCAGCCAGGCAATCTCTGGAGGAGGTTGAGGGGTATATTTACTAAACTGCAGGTTTGAAAAAGTGGGGATGTTGCCTATAGCAACCAATCAGATTCTAGGGGGCATATTCAATTAGCTTTCCGGTTGCGGGATCGCGCTCGAACGCCCCGCAAAGTCAATCCACGGTACCGCAATAACGTGGATTTTCGTTCGCACCCCATAGGGTTGCGTACGAAAATCCGCGTTATTGCGGTACCATATTACCGGCAATACTGCGCAGGTTTCGCGGTAACGCTCGTTACCGCAATGCGGAAAGCTAATTGAATATGCCCCTAGCTGTCATTTTGTAGAATGTGCTAAATAATTGATAACTAGAATCTGATTGGTTGCTATAGGCACAAATCCCCACTTTTTGAAACCCGCAGTTTAGTAAATCTAGCCCTAAGTGGCATATTCAATTGTTGGCATTACAGCCAAAAGTAACGCGCCCCGCGCACTATTACCATCATTACGGTAATAGTGTGCGTAAGTACCAGTATTATGGTACTTTTCTCGCTGGATTTCAGCTCGTGGCTCAGGGAGCTGGGAGCTGAAATCCGGCTTACTATTACCGTAATACCGGTAATAGTTTTTCCACGACAGAAACCGCGGACAATTGAATATGCCCCTAAGAGTTATGATGGCCTGCTGGTGAGGTGCTTAGGGGCAGGTAATCTGAAGTCAGTGTTCAGGAGAGTTGTGGGGGGTGAAGATAAGATAAACACCTTACAATATGGATAATACTAGTAACAAAACAGGGGTCAAGTGCAAAAATTAGGGGGGATGCAGAAATAGGGGGGAATCGGGGCAAGTAATGAGGGTTCAGTGAAATATCTTGTGTGAATCTGAATCTAATGGCAGAATATTCTTGTCAGTATATAGGTGAATAATAAAAGGGTTAATGACTGTATGTGGGAAAGTTATTTTTAGTTAAGGATTTTTAATTAACGTTTGTGTGTTTATTGTACTGTATTTTTTTTTACTCGTCTCAGGGGCCCTGCCTGCCAGGACATGCTGGTGCTTGTAGTTCAACAAGTGTTATGAGTATGCTGACAGTTGTAGTTCTACAAGCGGCAGCATACCCAAACACTTTAGGCAATCTGGTGCTTGCTGGGACCAGTAGTGCTCCAGCAACAAAAAAAAAGTGTTTTTTAATCATTTATTCCATCACACCCACCGCTGCAGGTAGTCACCAGCCCAGTCTGTCTTATGAGAGTGCCGGTAGCGACTTATTTTTGCCCACAGGGCCTGCCAAGCTCTAGGCAGGAGCCTATGTCGCATATCAGATGAGCCGCTGGTTAACTGGGTTACTCATAGTCCACATGTTAAAAGTCACATAGGCTCAGCCCTTGTGATGGCAGACTGTGCATTAAATCCTTTCTTAGTTGTTTTATATGTATCTGTACATTAGCTGACCCATTAGCATACTGAATTACTGATAGAACACATTTCTTTTATACCAGATGGTGTTATGGAGTTTGCAGATATTTCATCACACACCAGAGAAGAGCACAGCAAAATCTGAGACGTTGGTGTACCGTAGTACCAGAAATGTGCGCAGCTGCACGTCGCAGTGATATCTGGCGCACAGCGCTTACAATTGAACTGGCCCCAATATGTCACATTTAGAGCTGTCAATATTTTTCTTACTGATCTCTGTTGTGCTCTTACCGACAAGCAAAAATCTCTTTTTTTTCAGTAACCTTACTGTTGGTTGGCATCCAGGTTGGTACTTGGGGTGGTATCAAGTGAGCACTGAATGAATGAAAGTATTGTTTTATATCTCTCATTTACAAAATACAAAGCCTGCAATCTTGGATCCTGATTTAACTTTACCTAACAGTGCGTAATCCTCAGCTAATCAAGTTTCCATTGTGCTATTTTAAGAGAAGTAAAAAAAATCCAGGCATATTACATTGTGACATATCCTCTTGTAACTTGGTTGGGAAAACAGCTTCAGAGTTTGGTTGCTATGGAGTAATCCTGTGCTTGGTGCTGCTCTGTGTCAATCACTGCGGTGTGGGATAAAGATACAGTCAGTGATTAGTACAGGACAATGGTATGTGGAATAGTTGGAAGGATTTCCTACCTGTCACTGCCCCAATTATTTACTTTCTGATTTTTTTTATGCATGGTTGTCAACGGTTCCTTATTTCTAGGGACCGTTGCAGGTTTTAAAGATTTGATCCTGGAATTTGTTGGGCATATTTTTCAGTAGTGGCTGCATTGTGCTGTACAACTCCTGTATACTAAATGCAATCCTCATATTTACTGAAGATAAGTATTTAATAGGCTAATAATGACTTTATCCTCCTCATGAAAAGCATTTGTTGCGCACCAAGGTTCAAATAGACCTTCAAAAGTGCCGCACATTACGCTTAATTTCATTAATAAGTTACAGCAATCTGTGTTGGTGTCAGTTTGTGATAGAGCTCGCGTCTTCTCTCAGCGCTCTACTTTTTCCTTTCCTACTTAGGAAGCCCACAAAAAGCCCTTAGTTGCTGATCTGCTGACTATCCCCACTGTTACCTGCATGCAGCTCCTGGTGTGACACCTCTGACATCAGTGTGAGAGAGAGAAGCTGTTAGTAGTGCAGCACTGAAAACATGGGTTGTGCATACACATAGCACTGCCACGGGGGAGGGATCCAATGAAGATTGACAGGTTTCAGCTGGATCCCATAGAAATGCTAGGTAATACCATCATGAGATGGCGTTACCTTGTTGAGAAAAGCAGAGTGTAGAACTTCGCAGTCCCCATATTAATCTATAGGGACAGCAGCTAATAAACGTTAAATGGATTATGACATTTATCGTTTGTTTATTATTGATTTATTTACACAGAAAACAGGCAATGTACTTGTCCGCCAAATAGGTCCCATTAAGTAATGGCCTTTTAATTATTATCATTACTATTTTTCTATAAACTGTACTAGCTCCGTGAAAATGTTTCCATTTCCGAATCTGAGTAAAATTAAGCCGACATCCGGCTAAATCGCGGTGAACAGATTTTCTGATGCTTCATACCACCTTGGTTAACAGGGTATAATAATGATCAAAGTTATAATATATGTCTTATAAAGTAGTCCGACATGCTGCATAATTGGCCACAAAACAAGCGTGGTGTCTGATACCGACTGATGGTAAATATGGCAGGAAGATGGTCGCTATCAGCCTGTGTGACAGGTCATCGTCTGATCGCACCAACTGTCTTCAAAGACACCAGGGGGTAAATGTATCAAGCTGCGGGTGGAGATGTTGCCTATAGCAACCAATCAGATTCTAGTTTATTTATTACATTCTACAAAATGATAGCTAGAATCTGATTGGTTGCTATAGGCAACATCTATTTCAAATCCGCAGCTTGATACATTTACCCCCAGATGATATGGCTGATAGGACGGCGACACCCCCAACTGGGAAGGAAAATGTTTGTACGTAACAATTTTCAAAAAAAAAAACATATCATAGAACATTTCTGTGAACAACTATTGCTGTTGAGTTTACAGGATAACTCTACTTACAACTAAGGGTTAATGTCATACTTTCCAACTCTCCCAGAATGTCCAGGAGACTCCAGAAATTCGGGTAGGTCTCCCGGGCTCCTGGGAGAGCAGGCAAATATCCCGCATATGGCATCTGCTCCTCAAAATGACACGATTCGCTGTGAATTGCGTCATTTTGGCCCTGCCCCCCTTGGACAAAAAAACAACATTTTGTCGCGGGGCAGAGCCAAAATGACGCAAATTACTGCGCCCGCCCGTCCCGTCCACCAACCACAACTCCTGCCTGGGATCTCCCGGAAGGAACTTACCAAAGGTTGGTAAGTATGGTTAATTTTGCACATATTACCCCCATCCATCCTGTTTGCTACTTACCTGCCCTGAAGCCATCTTTGGGGGGGAGGTAGCAGTAGTAAGTCCACAGTCTGAAGATAGCCGGATCTGCAGGATAAGTGCTATATACACCCTATTACTTCGCTAACTATATCAGGTAGTCTAAAAACAAAATCCACAAAAGTGACATTAGCTTTTAAAAGCAATTTTTTCATATAGGGCAGTATATAATTTTGTGATCAATCACATATTCTGTTTAAATAAGCGTAGCAGCTTTAGGCCCTGAATCCAGTACACCTGACAAACAATAAGGTGTCTGTAGTAAAACATCACATCATTAGTTCCACACAATTATTCATTAATGTACCTAATTCTGCAGAATCAATAAGGTATGACACTGTAAAACAATCCATCTGACAGCTTTGTCCAAACACTGTGGTGGGGGCCTCTCCTACACATTCCTGAAGATGAGTAATCACAGTCCCCTCCTCCTGTTCATATAACATCCTGACACTACAATGATTACAGGGACTGAAACATAAATATATATTCTGGCCCACGTAGATTCATGCACCCACTCAGCAGACTTCATCATAGAAAAGACTGAAAATCGATTTACTCTACACAACTATATATCACTACAAAAGTAAAGCATATTATCCACAGTGTCCAACTTTTAGGGCCTGAGTCATTAAGGAGAGCAAATCATAAAACATGAGTAACTTTGCACCTGGACAAAACCACGCCGCATTGGAGAGGGAGGTAAATTTAAAATGTGGGGACATATTTATAACTGGGATAGAGCATGTCCTAGATCAACTTTAAATTTCAGTGTAAAATTAAAGCTATCAACTATTTGTGTGCTACATGAAAAAACAGCCAGTATTTAACTTGTGTGCAAAATAATAAACTAACCTGCACCCCTTGCATTGTAACATGGTTTGTCCGGGAACAAGCTTACTTCTTTTTTTGCTTTGCTCTCCTTAATGACTCAAGCCCTTATTGTTTACATGTGGGACTTCCTTAATAGATACAATCCTGTAAAAGAAAGTACAATAACCATCATAGAGCAGGGCCATCTTTTCCATTGGGCACGATGGGCAGCTGCCCGGGGGCCCCACGGGCAAGGGGGCCCCATAGGCACGGCTCTTAATGAGAATAAATAATCCTGCAAAAGAGAAAAGCCTGCAAAAAAAAACCTTCAAGGGTCACTGAGCAAGTACATCTATCTATCTATCTCTATCTCTATATATCTATATCTATAACTGTATATATCTATATCTATAACTATATCTAGGGGCCCCGGTGCACTGCTTTGCCCGGGGGCCCATAATGTTGTTAAGATGGCCCTGTCATAGAGCTTGTCTCAGAGAGAGTCTACTTATTGGACCACTAAACATCTGACAAAGGGTGGAGAGGGTGCATTTTTAGGTGCATACTTGTTTGTTTGTTGCACCAGCTCTTAGTTCAGGCCTCATCCCATACTTTTAATGGGGTGCTATCCAGGTACACTTTGACGGAGAAGCTCATTTCTAGGTAGTATCTCATTTACGCTTTTTTTTTGCCTTACTTTCCTTAATGACTCAGGCCCCCTAGAAGCCAATGTTGTTTAGCCACACAGATCTATACATCAGAGAGATAGTTTGGTAGGAAAGAGGGACAGGGAGATGTGAGTCCAAAATTTGGGAAGTATGGACTCAAGTTTCTTTGCTTTGAAGTGTTTTACCAAAGGCAAAATGCACCAAAAATGTCAATTTATATTTGAGCCGGACTTTACATTAAGGTCACAATCTGCTTTCATGGAGTCAATGGTCAACTACATTAAGTGAGTCCCATGTGATCAGGTTCCCTCTGCAGAATCACAGTGCGGCCAAATATGACCACTTTTGTCACAGATATTGTCTACCACATTGGCACAGATCCAGTCATAGGCTGCTCAGGCCAAGTGTAGAACTGTGTCTGAAGGACAGAACTTCCATAATAACACTAGATAATAAGAACTACATATAGAATGTGTAATAACAATAGTGGAAGTACTTCTACTTCCTTACATATAGAACAAAAATTATATTGTAAAATACAATAAAAAAGAGGGTTTTTACCGCAGATATCCATGCATGTAAAATGATAAACCCCATCACTAAATGCCCACTACTCCTATTACAATGTGTTATACTCATGAAATATATCACTCTTATCTATGCTGGTTTTACGTTTACTGGCTGTTTCCTGACTCTTCCCCTACTGCCATGACATTCCAAATACAGTGACCGATAACAACATGATGCTCTTACCCACCATTTATACGCTCCTCCGTGTCCGTGGACACATCTGTTGTCATCAAACTCTATTCAGATCCCCATAAAACAATGTATGTCCCATTGAGTTAACCTTCTCCCCCTCTTATTGGTGGTTAGTGATACCTCACATATACAACTGAAAAGTCCACGTAACTTGTGTAGTTATAAATTGTGAAGATTAGAGAAGGAAAAATGTCTATTAGCTGCCAACTCTCCTTTTTTTTTACCAGCAATTCAACAAACTTTTATATAACTTCAAACTATTAATTTTTTATTTATTTTTTATGGGAAATTAACAAACAAGTTATTTGAGTATTTTTTTTTACAGTAAACGATCATGAGAAGAAACATTAGTATCTTTTAAATGTTTGTAATTTCACGTTACGGAATTTCTTTTCAGTTGATGCCGGCAAAGAACGTGTCCCAGTGACTTAGATGTAGAGAGCGCTGTAGAAGGAATAGTTTGTTTGTTCGTTCCAACACTGAAAATTTTGTTTCAGAGTCACAGAAGCTAACGAAATCGTAATGACATGTGACAGGAGTGAGTGAGTGACTATTGTGCACTCATTCTCTAAACGACTAGAGGACCAGATGAAGAGCACAGATCTGAAGGTAAATCTGTCCAGTGTGTACGTATGAATCGTCCGAGAGATCAGACCTTCAGTCGTTAGTAAAATCGTTGTAGATACACGTCGGTCAGAAAACTGTTCAGTGTGTAGCTGGCCTAAGGCATGATTCATCTTCGTAAGTAAGCCCTGCTGTGTGCCATGTATTGCATGACATTTCTCTGCGTGTGCTCAGAAACGGAATCCATCCGTTCATGTCCAAACGCAAATGACACTTCTGCCTATGACTTGAAGGTCAGACGTATTCAGGCAATGTATAGTAGTGCAGTAATGCACATTTGTCCGATTGAAGCTCTGGGCATGTCTTGTACGTGTTTTTTTAGCCGTATTACTTGCACCAGCTGAAGTGTAAGTGCCGACTGATGACTGACACGTATGTATGCCAGAAAGAGAATTTATAAAAATGCAGTTTGTGTACAGTACACATTACAAGCATCCTGATTTATATATTTCATGTAAAAAAAAAAATTTTGTAGTAAAAGTTGTTCATTTATTTACTAGAATTTTTTTGGCCATGCATTCTGATAGGACTTTATATTGCACATATGCACATGTGTATTCTGCAGTCTGTTGTGTATACTTACGGCAAGTAACACATAGCCAGAGCGTACTTATACCCAGATTGAAACGGAAACATTTCCTGAGATCCGTTCGTACTTGAATACAGGTGTATGTGGGTCAGGCGCAGGCTGGGAGGTTTCCGCCCGGGGGGGCGCACAGGCGGCCGCATCACATGACACGTGATGCGGCCGCCTGTGCGCTGACACGGCCGCATCGCGATACAGCCACCGGTAATAACAAAATATTGCATCCACGGGGGGGGGGGGGGGGGGGGGCGATAAGGGGAGGCGGCCGGCCCGAACAGCCGTTAGACTGAGTGGCCCAGGTGCCCGCTGCCCCCCTGCCCCCCGGTCCAGCCCACCCCTGATGTGGGTGCAAGTTGCATCTGATTTTTTTTATGCTCAAGCTGCGTTCACATTGTGTTCGAAGAGGAATCGGGCCCATACCGTGTATAGCTTGTGCTACATGCTGAGGGGAATATTGTGCTTTACTTGGCAAACTTTTATTCCTGTATAATTCACATAAAATAAAAATAATATAAAAATGTGTTTATTTCCATTTTTTTAAAAACAATTATTCCCAGTGAATCCACTACAGTGTGAAAATGTGCAAATTGCTCTGGTCTAAAAGGGGTTAAACTTCCCTGTCACGAGAGAGGAAAATATGAGCTTTATATATATGTTATGTCTGGACCAAGGATGATAACATGTGGCCAATTATTCCCACCCCAATAAACACTTAATCCAGAATCTAATAACTATACATAAATAATCATTTATATAATTAATGGAACTGTTTTAGTCAGCATATCAGAGCTAGAAAAGATAAAACATAAGCACTTGTCTTGTCATTGTCTGCTAAGTGATTGCTCTATCTAGACAAAGCCATTCATACTTGAGAAGTGTTCTATGATATAATATAAACTAATTAGTGAGGCACTAAGTGCAGTCTTATCTTCTGTGATAGTTACATGGCTGTGAGTGTTCCCCGTCATTATAAATCTCTAATTACACTTTAGTCAATCAAAGGCTTAAAAAAATAATTGCATGTCCTAGTGTAAGGGATGCTCAGGGAGACGAAACCACACAGACTACAATCCCCTTCCCGGATCACCAAGTTTCCACCTGATCCTGTGGGACAGCTATGGATACACCTTACCTGCTGCTGCTCACACTAGGTCACCCGATTCCACTGGAACTCAGTCACTCAACAGTCCTCTGCCCATGGCCCGCCCCCCGGCTGTTAGTCCCGCCTTCTGGGGGTGCAGGACTTGTGGTGCCCTTTCGAATGAAGAGAGAGGCTTTATATGTTACTCTCAGGAACCATAACAGTTAACTATCCAGGGATCATGTGTCCCCTTCGCTACCAAGGGCCTAGTGCCCTACTACACTGAGGCCTATTGCCTGCTGTCAACTATAAGGGCCTACGGTCCTACTAACAACTGGGACCTACTGTCCCTCCTAACTACAAGAACCTACTGCCCTGCTACTAAATCAGGGCCTTGTGTCCTGTTAAAAACTACCTAAAGGGGCTTCTGCCCAACAGCTATAAAGACCTTGTGCCCTGTTAATAACTACCTAATGAGCCTTATGCCCAACAACTATAGAGGCCTTGTGCCCTGTTAATAACTACCAGCAGGGCCTTGTGCCCTGTTAACCATTACCTAATGGGCCTTATGCCCCACAAACTTTATGGGCTTTGGGCCCGTCCTGACTGTTCTAGGGTCTCGTGTCCTATTGTCAGCCTCGAACTGGCCTGCCGGGCAGCTGGACTATCCACCAGTGGGATTGAAGCTCCGCCCCCTCCGCTGTTGGGGCGGAGCTTACGGGGAACACCGGAGTTCAGATATCGGCGTACAGCAGCACCGCAGCGAACACGCCCGCTACACGTCATCACTATCGACAAGGATCTCTAGTCAAACGCCTAGCAACACTAGCGTGCATTCCAGCTGACACGCAGGCTAACACAGATCCAGATCCATTTCCGGGACTGCCGCGCGACTGAACAACAGCAAATATTACTTAACGCTGCTGTATTAAATGGAATTTTCTCCTATTAATGATTGGTACATTCCGGATGGACACCGCTTTCTTTATCAGGTGTTAACGACCACTGGAACTATATGTTAGATATAGATAGTTAGATATAGTCCTCTAAGTGTGTTGCTCTGTAGAATATTGCATGTTCAAAGATATTAACACTATGCAATGTAGAATGTAAATCTTGTTAGAGCAAACTAGCTGATCGTAAGAGTTTACTTCTACAACTTGGGGATGGACATTATTTGTTTTTTTCTTTAACACCAGTAATACCTGCATCACGTAATCGTCTTCACTCCTTAGGAGTGAATATTGTGTGTTTATTGTCTATTAGTATGTGCTTCCATATCACAGGAGTAGTGGTCCATATGGTGTAGCTTTTTACTGAAATATTTTCAATTGTGGTGTTTTTATTGTTCAATTCATTTGCTTGTTATAGCTGATGGTTTTAATTCTATTTTATTAACAATAAATTATACAATCAATTTTATCTGGTCATCCATATATATTCACTTTGAATAATACGTATTACCAAATCTGGTTCAGTATACAGTTAAAAACCAAGAAGTCAATGAGCGCCCAACAATATTACATTTTTGGACCTTATAATGAAACTTGTTGATGTCCTTCAAAATAATACTGCAGCATAAAAGAAAAAATCTACGAAAAATGTAGGGAATAGAAGCTTTTTATTTAACAGCAAGTTTTACTTGTGTTGCTTAAACACACTAAAGCCTTATAAGATGGATCACAAGTAAAAATAAAGACTTATTTATCAAATATATATATATTTACCAGGTGTCCTTGTTCTTTACGTTGTAAGTTGCCCTCCACAGGCTGACCACACCCCCTTGACTGGCCATACCCACTCTTACAGTTGGCCACACCCCAAAGTAGTGGGCCCCTATCACTGCATTCCCCCGGTGGGCCCTTCATGCCCCAGTCCGACACTGCCTATTGTACATATGGGCCTAATGTCTTAGTCACGCTTTCCTACTGCGGGCACCCTATCTGTTAATCAGGCCTTATGCCTGTTATGTGGCTCAGGCCTAACGTCCAGGGTGAGAGAGAAGGAGAGAGATGCCTTTATTAAAGAACTTTGTGTGCCAAAGTTGCAGCCGGGGACCCAGACGAAGGGGGTGCCCACAGGGGCCCTACCTTATTCCTAAATCTTCAGGGAGCTTCTCCAAGGATCACCTAAATTGCCACCGTACTTAATGCTCTGCCGCAGGCCACAGCTGTCCTCAATGCTTGGCCGCCGTCTTCTGTGCTTGACCCCGGCAAATCTTCAGGAGACAGAGTAGTTCTCAGCCCCGACAAGGGCTTTCTGTCTCAGCTATCTGTCCGTCGCCTTCTATCTTCTATGCCTTCTTCTGTCTTCTCTCTCTGGTGCCTCTTCTTCTTAATCCAGTTGCTCGCGTTGTCTTCTCTCTTCTTACTTGCACCCGAAGTTCTCTAACGTCCTTCCTCTTCCTGCTCCGCCGTCGACTGCACAAAATGGTGCCGGCCACGGCTTCACGCACCAATGTCCAATGGCGTCATAACCACGTTGCATGACGATACGGCAAGTACTGACTGGCTCGCCATAGCTCCAAATTCAAAAGAACGAGCAGGGAGCCTTGATTGGCCACACTTCAAAAACATACTAGTAGGTTAATTGGCTGCTATCAAACTTGACCCTAAAATCTCTCTCTCTATGTCTGTGTCTGTGTGTGTTAGGGAATTTAGACTGTAAGCTCCAATAAGGCAGGGACTGATGTGAGTGAGTTCTATGTACAGCGCTGCGGAATTAGTGGCGCTATATAAATAAATGGTGATGATGATAAAAAAAGCCACCAGCAAAAGCTAATCAGCAAGCTAAAACAAACATCCTCTCATTATTCCTAGAATGAAAAAGACTGGATGCTCTCTGTGACTACCAGCAGTCCAGATAGTGTACACATGGCATTGCCAGCCGTTATTTATCATTTATCACTCCCCTATTATAGTTACACATTTTGCAAGTTCACTAGAACACACTGACCCCTGCAAAGCACAATTGTCCTCTGTACTTGTAGTTAGTAACGCTATCAGCTATCTAGGTGTACAAATACACAGGCAACTCTGTGTGATCTCATGCAGTGCGTGTTTTACAGTAAGATATCTGTTGTGACAACACATCATTAGTAGCGCTGACCTGTCTTACAACAGTCTGCCATAAAACACAACAACACCCTGTCAATGCTTGTCTTTTGTTTAGAAATACACAAACTCTCAGATCATTCATACAGTACGGAATGAAAATATTTCAAGGAAAAAAATGTGTCAATGTGTTCACAACATGTATCGCCAGGGCCTGATCAACCACTAGGCTGACCAGGCTGCAGCCTGGGGCGCTGGGTCCTGGGGGGCGCGGCGCTGCGGGTATTTTTTTTTTTTGTTTCTTCATTCATTTTTTTTTTTCTGGGTGGGGGAGGGGGTGGTCGCCGCTGGGGGGGGGGGGGGGTTCGCCGCTGGGGGGGGGTCGCAGCGGTGGGGTGGAGGGCTCGACGATCAAAAGCATTGGTGGTCAGTGGTTAGCAACACACAGCCAATCGCCAGGCTGCCTGTTGCTGTGCAGCAGACAGGAAGCAGGACGTCTTCACTTCCTATCTGCTGATCTGAGGAGAGGAGCGACGCTGGCACAACTACAGGTAAGTGAAGGGGGGAACTGCCCTGCATATCTATAGGGAGGGGGGGGGAACTGCCCTGCATATCTATAGGGAGGGGGGGGAACTGCCCTGCATATCTATAGAGAGGGGGGGGACTGCCCTGCATATCTATAGGGAGGGGGGGAACTGCCCTGCATATCTATAGGGAGGGGGGGAACTGCCTTGCATATCTATAGGGAGGGGGGGGAACTGCCCTGCATATCTATAGGGGGGGGACTGCCCTGCATATCTATAGGGAGGGGGGGAACTGCCCTGCATATCTATAGGGAGGGGGGGAACTGCCCTGCATATCTATAGGGAGGGGGGAACTGCCCTGCATATCTATAGGGAGGGGGGGGGACTGCCCTGCATATCTATAGGGAGGGGGGGGAACTGCCCTGCATATCTATAGGGAGGGGGGGAACTGCCCTGCATATCTATAGGGAGGAGGAGGAACTGCCCTGCATATCTATAGGAAGGGGGGGAACTACCCTGCATATCTATAGGGAGGGGGGAACTACCCTGCATATCTATAGGGAGGGGGGGAACTACACTGCATATCTATAGAGAGGGGGGAAACTACCCTGCATATCTATAGGGAGGGGGGGGGGACTACCCTGCATATCTATAGGGAGGGAGAGGGGGGACTGTCATGCATATGTATAGGGAGGGAGAGGGGGACTGTCATACAAATCTATAGGGTGGGAGGGGGGGGGGCTGCCATGAAAATCTATAGGGAGGGAGAGAGGTTGATATGTATGAAGGAGGGCAGAGGAGGGGGTTGATATATGTGACTGGGGGAGTTTTGATGTGACGGGGGGGGGATAGCTACAGAGTGGAGGTAAGGAAAATAGCTGCAAGGGGGGATGGATGCAGGGTGGGAGGTAAAGAAAATGGCTGCAGCAGGGGTTAAGGAAAATGGCTGTGGGGGGGGGGGGGGGTTGTGGTTAAGGAAAATGGCTGCAGGGGGTATTTAAAAAATAGAGCAGCTTTGGGGGCAGAATCTCATGATTGTGTGGTGGTCACATGGGTGGTCTCAGCAATCACTAGAATACTAAATATTAGTGAGATGGGGCTGGTAGAGGTTTGTATTTGATTGACAACAAATATTCAGATATTGCTTATATATGCCTGTCCAATGGGGTACTTTTAGCTGGCCATATGGAGTGTTTTGTTTTAACTAAAGGGCCTAATCATTCAGGGTTTGCATTATAATACATTTTCAAAACAGGACGCCAACTTTCCAGAAGCCAGCGAGAGGATAACAAAGTTGCAAGAGAGAAGAGCAAGAACAGGTAAGAGACAATGGCACAATCTGTCTAAATTTGAATGCTGGAGAATACACCTGAACATTCATATTCAGGAGTGTACCTATACACATATATATTCGGAGGAGGGGGAGGGGGGGGGGGGGGCGCTGCGGCCGTATTAGCCTAGGGCGGCCAGAACCCTTTATCAGGCCCTGGGTATCGCAATGAACCTGTGCTCGGTGCTGCAGGAAGAATTGTAACCAAGAAGCACCAACCGCTAAAATCACTTCCATGCAGTATATTCACAAGAACAGTTAAATGCACTATGTAACAAATATACTGTGCTATATAGGGTAACATTACATTCATTTGGAACAAAGAAATATCTATAACATTTTTTTGCTGTGATTGTGTACTTTTTCAGCAGAACCTTCTGGAGATATGTTTACACATAGGAGATCATTTGCTGGGGTGCAGTGCGAACTTGATTTGCCTGTTGGTGCAGCGAGTTTTCGAAGTGCACGGTCTTGCAGTGCAAGTTGGTGGCATTTGCACTGGCAGTGGGAGAAGCTGGACAGGGTGAGTGCACTCCTTGATGAGCGTGGACTGGACGCACAGTGCACCTAATTGTGCAAAAACAAGATTGTGCATTTTAAGGGCGCTCCTAGCTATAAGGGCGCTCCTAACTACAAGGGCGCTCCTAGCTATAAGGGCGCTCCTAACTACAAGGGCGCTCCTAGCTATAAGGGCGCTCCTAGCTATAACGGCGCTCCTAACTACAAGGGCGCTCCTAGCTATAAGGGCGCTCCTAGCTATAAGGGCATGCAGCATTTCCATTCTGCAAAACACTAGAAACTTGGGAAAGCAAAAGCACAGAAGACAGAACCTAATAATGAAAAAATCAAAACTTAAATGGGTTAGAGGTAATGAGGTAAAAAATTCACATTTGCTGCATTAATGCGGTGGGTGTACTGTATTGCTATTATAGAAGGGAGCAATGCTGTGGTGCTCATTACTGGTATAATCAATAGGGGTAATGCTGTGGTTAATATGATGCATTGGTATGCAATCAATATGTGAGAGTGCTGGGGACGCGTAAGTAGAACTCATATGAGTGCAAATATATGTTTTGCATACGATAATCTGCATGGATATATGTATGTATGCATTTCTAGGTATCATATCTCTATTGCATATTATGCATAATTGTATATCTGTATAGATCATCATCATCACCATTTATTTATATAGCGCCACTGATTCTGCAGCGCTGTACAGAGAACTCACTCACATCAGTCCCTGCCCCATAGGGGCTTACAGTCTAAATTCCCTAACATACACACACACACACACACACAGACTAAGAGAGACTAGGGTCAATTTGATAGCAGCCAATTAACCTACAAGTATGTTTTTTGTAGTGTGGGAGGAAACCGGAGCACCTGGAGGAAACCGGAGCAATCGTCTGTATGTACGATTGCATGAATATCTGTACCAATGCATGCAAGTGTGTATGTCTGTGTAATTGTTTTTTTCCAAGATTTTAAACATGTTTTAGCTGATAATGTATAGCTGATGATGATAATGATGATGTTTTATAATTTTATATATAAAAAATACAGCCACTAGGTGGCGCACTTTACTCACAGGACTTACAGTGAGAATTTTCTCAAACCAGTTCTGATAAGATGAAAAGCAGACTCTCAATACAGAAAGATGCACCAATTAATGGTAGCAGCTACCACTATGGTATTATTACCAATTATGGTTATAAAAATGATGTTCCTATTAAAAAAAAAAATCCCACACAAGAACTTGCTAATAAAATATTTAGTTAAGGATAACGCCCTGGCAAATATATTTAGAAGTCAGTCAATAACTGTATTGGTAAAGATATATACTGTCCCAGAAAATGAATTGCCTCTTCGAAATAGGGACTCAGGAAAATATAAAGGTGGGGCTGTAAATATGAATATAAATAAAAAGTTGCCATGAATTTAATATTGTCCTTAACTCATAGTAAATAACATATTACATGTGTAAAACCAGGAATTTATTTACTATAAAAAAACAATATAGCCCAGTATAAGGACAGACCCATCATGGGAGAAAAATGCCTTATATACTTATTTTTTTTACTTTTTGGGGCTGTGACAGTTTAACATTTTAAAATCATGAATGAGCGGATAGGCAGGGTTTAGTACAAAAGTCACTTCTTCCCCAGGACCCGCTATCCCAGGATAGTCTGATTTTTTTTGTCACAGAAGTTCTTTAACTAAAATGATTATTATGATTAGTCCCCCCCCCCCCCGAAACCCCCCCACCTCCGATAAACCTAGATGACCAGGATTGATTGGGAAACTATTTCTGTATGTGGTATCCTAAAGCAAGTAGGAGGTGTTGAATATTGACTGAGAATACTCAAAGCTGCACCTGCATACCTCACTTGTCTCAAAATATCTCCCAACACGACACCTCCGTTCTGCACAAGTTCTGCGTCTTTCATCCACACTTATTATCTGCTCACATTTCCAGTTACAGGACTTTTCGGGCTGCACCTACTTTGTAGAAGTCTCTCCCTCGTGCAATAAGTCTTCCTTCTGGTCCAGAAACCTTCCACATTCTAACCAAGCGTTCTCTGACAACCCACCTCTTCAGGAAGGCTTATAATATTCCTCAACCACCCTCTTAACCTCCTTAGTTTACCCTTTTGCCACCCTTTACACAGATCACACAAGACAACAACCCTCTGACCCCCTGCCCAACATTGTTGTGTGAGTGATCATACAGCCCACTAGGCACTTTTTACCTCTGCTATCTGGCTGGACCAATATGCAATATGTAGCACTTACCCTCATGTATCCATCACCCATCTGTATTACTCAGTATTGTTTTATTGCTGTGTTTGTTCTCAATTGTAAAGTGCTACGGTATTTGCTGGCGCTATATAAAATAAACGATGATGATGATGACGACTACTTCGTGCCACTTGGTTGCTCTGGGTATCTGTTTCAACATGGGAGCATTTTTCTTGTTCATGGCAAAACACTAAAAAGACCAATTTTACTACTGTCGTTTTGTAAGAGGTATGAATGAACAGATAATGATAGGGATTCTTATATTCATTACACGATCACCATGTTCCACTTCCACAAAGTATAACGGTAATGGTATACTGATGCATTCTGCGCCCTGGGTATGTCAGCATTTATATACTTCTTATGTGTGCAGTGTCAAAACCAGGTGTTTGTATCCCTGGCATGTATAGGATCTAGGAATGTAGCGTAGTGGGCAATGTTCTTAGCGGGTGCTAGTATGTCATTTACACCAGCTGCTATGTGCCAGTGTTATGTGCCATTGCTGTGTGCAGGTAAAATCGGCAGATAAACTTGGTGTGGCTACTACACACATGGCAGAAATCATCAGTGTGCAGCGCCTCATCTCCTGCAAAATAGCTCACATAGAAACTCCAGTGTAATGCCTCTAATTCTGATCATAATGTTCCCTTCAATGACCTCCTAGCAAAATGCTTTGTTCTGAAATCCAATTATTTCCAGGTACGTTACAGGGGCACAGTGAGGACACCAAGTTCATCTACATTATATCTAATATCTATAGGAATTAAATATGTAGAGAGAACATCAGTACATAATTTATAATAAAATGTTAATAAAACAGCTATTATTGTTTAAAGATGAACTTTACGAATAACCTGTACGGGTTACAATATATTTTATTCCTTTACTACAGCTACATCTAGTGGACAAATATAAGATGTGCAAGCATGTAAATAAATAAATATATAAAGACACAAATCAGAAATGTTTACTAAATATGCTTTACTACTTGCTGCAGCTTGCAATATATAGATGTGTTACTACTTGCTGCAGCTTTGCAATATATAGATGTGTTACTACTTGCTGCAGCTGCAATATAGATGTGTTACTACTTGCTGCAGCTGCAATATATAGATGTGTTACTACTTGCTGCAGCTTGCAATATATAGATGTGTTACTACTTGCTGCAGCTTGCAATATATAGATGTGTTACTACTTGCTGCAGCTTGCAATATATAGATGTGTTACTACTTGCTGCAGCTGCAATATATAGATGTGTTACTACTTGCTGCAGCTGCAATATATAGATGTGTTACTACTTGCTGCAGCTTGCAATATATAGATGTGTTACTACTTGCTGCAGCTTGCAATATATAGATGTGTTACTACTTGCTGCAGCTTGCAATATATAGATGTGTTACTACTTGCTGCAGCTGCAATATATAGATGTGTTACTACTTGCTGCAGCTTGCAATATATAGATGTGTTACTACTTGCTGCAGCTTGCAATATATAGATGTGTTACTACTTGCTGCAGCTTGCAATATATAGATGTGTTACTACTTGCTGCAGCTTGCAATATATAGATGTGTTACTACTTGCTGCAGCTTGCAATATATAGATGTGTTACTACTTGCTGCAGCTGCAATATATAGATGTGTTACTACTTGCTGCAGCTGCAATGATATAGATGTGTTACTACTTGCTGCAGCTTGCAATATATAGATGTGTTACTACTTGCTTGCAGCTGCAATATATAGATGTGTTACTACTTGCTGCAGCTGCAATATATAGATGTGTTACTACTTGCTGCAGCTGCAATATATAGATGTGTTACTACTTGCTGCAGCTGCAATATATAGATGTGTTACTACTTGCTGCAGCTGCAATATATAGATGTGTTACTACTTGCTGCAGCTTGCAATATATAGATGTGATACTACTTGCTGCAGCTGCAATATATAGATGTGTTACTACTTGCTGCAGCTGCAATATATAGATGTGTTACTACTTGCTGCAGCTTGCAATATATAGATGTGTTACTACTTGCTGCAGCTGCAATATATAGATGTGTTACTACTTGCTGCAGCTGCAATATATAGATGTGTTACTACTTGCTGCAGCTGCAATATATAGATGTGTTACTACTTGCTGCAGCTGCAATATATAGATGTGTTACTACTTGCTGCAGCTGCAATATATAGATGTGTTACTACTTGCTGCAGCTGCAATATATAGATGTGTTACTACTTGCTGCAGCTGCAATATATAGATGTGTTACTACTTGCTGCAGCTGCAATATATAGATGTGTTACTACTTGCTGCAAGCTGCAATATATAGATGTGTTACTACTTGCTGCAGCTGCAATATATAGATGTGTTACTACTTGCTGCAGCTGCAATATATAGATGTGTTACTACTTGCTGCAGCTGCAATATATAGATGTGTTACTACTTGCTGCAGCTGCAATATATAGATGTGTTACTACTTGCTGCAGCTGCAATATATAGATGTGTTACTACTTGCTGCAGCTGCAATATATAGATGTGTTACTACTTGCTGCAGCTGCAATATATAGATGTGTTACTACTTGCTGCAGCTGCAATATATAGATGTGTTACTACTTGCTGCAGCTGCAATATATAGATGTGTTACTACTTGCTGCAGCTGCAATATATAGATGTGTTACTACTTGCTGCAGCTGCAATATATAGATGTGTTACTACTTGCTGCAGCTGCAATATATAGATGTGTTACTACTTGCTGCAGCTGCAATATATAGATGTGTTACTACTTGCTGCAGCTGCAATATATAGATGTGTTACTACTTGCTGCAGCTGCAATATATAGATGTGTTCTACTTGCTGCAGCTGCAATATATAGATGTGTTACTACTTGCTGCAGCTGCAATATATAGATTTGTTACTACTTGCTGCAGCTGCAATATATAGATGTGTTACTACTTGCTGCAGCTGCAATATATAGATGTGTTACTACTTGCTGCAGCTGCAATATATAGATGTGTTACTACTTGCTGCAGCTGCAATATATAGATGTGTTACTACTTGCTGCAGCTGCAATATATAGATGTGTTACTACTTGCTGCAGCTGCAATATATAGATGTGTTACTACTTGCTGCAGCTGCAATATATAGATGTGTTACTACTTGCTGCAGCTGCAATATATAGATGTGTTACTACTTGCTGCAGCTGCAATATATAGATGTGTTACTACTTGCTGCAGCTGCAATATATAGATGTGTTACTACTTGCTGCAGCTTGCAATATATAGATGTGTTACTACTTGCTGCAGCTGCAATATATAGATGTGATACTACTTGCTGCAGCTGCAATATATAGATGTGATACTACTTGCTGCAGCTTGCAATATATAGATGTGATACTACTTGCTGCAGCTGCAATATATAGATGTGATACTACTTGCTGCAGCTGCAATATATAGATGTGTTACTACTTGCTGCAGCTGCAATATATAGATGTGTTACTACTTGCTGCAGCTGCAATATATAGATGTGTTACTACTTGCTGCAGCTGCAATATATAGATGTGTTACTACTTGCTGCAGCTGCAATATATAGATGTGATACTACTTGCTGCAGCTTGCAATATATAGATGTGTTACTACTTGCTGCAGCTGCAATATATAGATGTGTTACTACTTGCTGCAGCTGCAATATATAGATGTGTTACTACTTGCTGCAGCTGCAATATATAGATGTGTTACTACTTGCTGCAAGCTGCAATATATAGATGTGTTACTACTTGCTGCAGCTGCAATATATAGATGTGATACTACTTGCTGCAGCTGCAATATATAGATGTGTTACTACTTGCTGCAGCTGCAATATATAGATGTGATACTACTTGCTGCAGCTGCAATATATAGATGTGTTACTACTTGCTGCAGCTGCAATATATAGATGTGTTACTACTTGCTGCAGCTGCAATATATAGATGTGTTACTACTTGCTGCAGCTGCAATATATAGATGTGTTACTACTTTGCTGCAGCTGCAATATATAGACTGTGTTACTACTTGCTGCAGCTGCAATATATAGATTGATACTACTTGCTGCAGCTGCAATATATAGATGTGTTACTACTTGCTGGCAGCTGCAATATATAGATGTGTTACTACTTGCTGCAGCTGCAATATATAGATGTGTTACTACTAGCTGCAGCTGCAATATATAGATGTGATACTACTTGCTGCAGCTTGCAAAGATGTGGGGGAATATAGATGTTGATACTACTA